>NC_057811.1:162088122-162244514 GCF_018294505.1 Triticum aestivum | reverse complement strand
AGAGACAAAATGATAAGAGACCTATATTGGGGTCCGGACATTAGAAGGGAGGGGGGTGTTAATGTGCTCGTGTGTTCGTGTCTGGGGGAGAGAATGGCGCATGTGTGTGTGTCATGGGGGTGGGTGGGGGGCGACGGAGGGGGTGGGGGTGGGGGTTTGGCTTCAGATAATGAGTTAGGTGTTTATATTTGAGGGACTTTAGCGTAATTGAGATATATTTGTCAATAGTGTGTGCACTCATGGTTGATCAATTTGTTTCACAGTTTGGACTATGAGATAACGATACTTTTGAACATGCGTGATATACCTTGATGTACCAGAATTGCAAACCTAAGATTGGAATTTTGGAATTCCAATCCATCATTAGCTTTTGTAATTCATTTAAACGGAGGTACATTTTTAAGCCGGGATTTTATGATTTCAAATTCATATATCAAACCTAGAGATATACACATATGGGCATGTTTAAACTTTATAATCATCCACGTTATTCATACACATACACATTTTTGCTTTTGTCATCATATTTAGGATAAACACATTTGGAATTTCATTTGAATTGGACAGTATGATGGTATTTTCTTGTACTAGCTCAATGCTCCATATTTGAATTGAATGGACAATCTAAGTTTCGAGTGGGAGACACTGATTTTCAAAACTTGCACTTTTTTGCATGCAAAACAAATAAATTCTCGGCCATGATATCATAGTTGGCCGTACAAGAGCAGAACACTTATAATTTCAGGCGGCAAAAGCTTTCAAACTTCCCGCTCACATCGAAATATCTCGCGCCCGAAAGTTTAGCCCTATGATATTCCTGTTTTACCCCTGCCACATGAACGGAAAAGGGCTGCTTTGGTAACTCCATTGCTTTCCCCTCTTTGCCCCCAACATTCTTCCCCAGAGCACCTACCTTCCCCTCCCCGACCCCCCAACACGGCAAGCCGCCGAATCTAGTCCTTCGCCACAGCGGTGGACCTCACACCCCGCCGGATCTACCTTCCGCACCTTGGAACCCCCAACTGCCAACTCACCACTTCACCGGAGCCGCTTCACCGACTAGCTTGTCCACCACTCCAGATCTCCTTGACCGCCATCATGGTCCACCACACCGGATCTGCTTAACCGGCGCCCTCGTCCACCACAGTGTAGGCCCTTCACTGACTCCGTCGTCCGCCCCATCGCTGGCCCTTCATACAAGCCCTCGTCCGCCACAACAGATCCGCCTCACCGAAAGCACTGTACACCGTGCCCGCCGAAGCCTTCATCCACTGCACCGGACCCGCTCCACGGACGCCATATTCAACTCCACTGGCCCTGCATTACTGACGCCGCAGCCTCATCAGGTTATTTTGAATTGTACTCCTTCGACTTTTCTCTTCTTTATCGTGCAACTGTTCACTTACCACATGTGAGCTTTCTTGTATGTCAACAGGCGCCGCAACCGAAGCACCGGAGCCGCTTCAGCGACGGCGACAGCCGGCCCAAACTCAACCACAACACGAGCACCATCGACGATCCTTAGCTATCAAGTATGACAATGATACTCGTACACCACCGAGAATCAGCTACTATTATCCAACGGTCGGCGCCTACGTTCACTTTCTTAGCATAAGCACCGCACCTTTGAATTTCTTCAGGGCATCATTCAATTTTTCATGAGACGCGTTATTCCGCTTGCACCTGTAGGGCCATACTTCTGGAAGTGAACATGTACATGTGCTAAATTACATACCAGTGCACATATAGTTAATATGCTTTAGTTTTGTCCTAAGTATTAGTGTACTTCCTAGATATCACTGGCTACTATTTTACTTCTTGCATGCTATATTTATGATAATGGTGTTGTTCTGATGCCACCTGTTTTGGTTCCATCAGACTACTTCATGTTCTCTATGGTTAATTACAAATCAGCAAACTAGCATGTGGTTCCGCTGCTTTTTTTCGTTTTACCCTACATTTCTGATGCTAGCTATTACATCACTACTCCGAGCCTCTGTTCATTACTTTTTGTGTGTGTTCTTGATCTTCCCAAGTTGCATGACTAATTTGATGCTTCTATTAATTATGGAGCTGCCAACCCCATCAAGCAGAATATTTGTTCTTTTGGGGCTGGCACCTCGAAACAAGCATAAAAATAAAGTGAAGCAGATATATTGTCGTGTAAGCACACACCCTTCTTTCATTAGTTTAGATGAACTATTGATGATCAATTCGAACCAGTGCATGCGATTAAAATTAATTTTACCTAAATAGAGGGTGCAGAATAAACTTCGACAACTAAATTTGCAACCAAGGGATGCTGACGATATCTTCAAAGAACATTGCAACAGCAGTGAGGCTTCACACCAACATATGGTAAGCCAGTGTGTTTTAGTACATGTGAAATGTAATGTGTGTGGGCTGCTTTCTTGGCTTGTGCCCTCAACCTGTAATCCTACAGAATTACAAATAGTTCAGTTGTCTGCTTTGCTGTATTGCTTGATTCGAATGCTTGTTTGTTACTTGTTAGGCTATACCTGAGTTGGCCAATATGTCAGCAGTGCCTACTGTACTATCGTAAAGAAATGCATGCCTAGTTCATTTGAGTCCTTAACTTTTCCTCTGAACTTCATCACAAGACTGTCTTCGTAGTTTATATGAGGCCACACTGTTAAGTGCTTCGATTAAAGTCCACTAGTGGTATGATAGTTCAATAGAGTTTTTGTTTTTTGAGCAAAATGAACTAGGGAGCTAGCAAAAACTAACTAGATGGGACTAGCGGATGTCGTTTATTTACCACTTACATCCCTAGTTTCATCTTACCATTTTAATTTCTTTTCGGCTGATGCTGCTTTGAACCATTTAAATATAGCTTGCCATGCTCGGCAATAATTTGTATGTCGTTTACCATATAAGCTTACTGCCTCGATCATGCGATAACTATCTCTTACTTATGTCCAGCGGAAACCTTTCAGGATGCCGTTCACACTAGGACACAATGCACAACCCCAGAACATATTTGTGGAAGCAGTGCGCCATCCATGTTACCAGATGGTAGCAGTTCAGAGGCACACCGCCGGAGAGTAGTCTGAGCACAGATATTATAGTTCTTGAGGCTCTACTAGAGGTAGAAAGAGATGGTGTGGCTGCCATGAATGAGGTAATCTTGATCTTGAGGCTGGAAATTATGCAATTAGCTACACACATTATGCAAGCAACCCAAGAATTGGAGGAAGTAAGAATGCTGCATTTGAAGACAGAGGAGGTCCTGCTGTTTCTGCTATCTGAAGCCCAGGTAATCCTAGTTCTTCTTTAGATACCAGTTGAAATTGTCAATAGATTATTGTACTTGCATGTTGTGTCATGTCTCTGAATGGATTATGTTGTAAGACCCCCTATGTTGTCCATGTGTTGTAATGATCCGAATTTTTTAGGCGAGGTAATCCTCAGTACTTGTATGATTGACATAAGGTGAACTGTTTTCCGTGTGAGCATATTGTATTGGATGAAATAACTGTTTGACTCAAAGTATATCCAACCTACTGAATTCGAAGATCACGACATTTCTAAATCATAATCATATATAAAGGTGGAATAAATCTTTGTTGTGGTTTTGAAGAAATAAATAACAAAACGTAGAATTATCGGTGGATATTCGTAATCGGATACAAATTGGATTTGAATTTAGTTGCCAGGGCCTAGGGCAAACGTGAATGCTAATTCTCCCAAGTTTTGAACGAAGCGGCTAAACACCCACTATCATTTGGGGGCTGCCCTAAGTAAGTGTTTGCGAGATGGACATTACTATCTACCCCTTACACTTTGACATCCTTATCGACCGGATTTACACTGCTGTCGATAAGGGTAGACTAGTAACTTCAATCAGACGTGACACGACCGCCTCTGAGCCCATTCAGACATGGTGGGCGCCAAACGTGGGCGGCAAAACACATTTGATTCAAGATCGTCTGAAATACATGTGTCTCTCCCTCCATTTCCCCATTCATACACGGTGGGCGGCAAAACTCTCCTCGCCCGACATCGATGTAGGCAAATATTTTAAATAGGGGCAGAGGTGTAACTTCCCTCATACGTGACACAACCGCCCTACCTGTCAGCCCCGTTCATACACCGTGGGCACCAACCGTGGGTGGCAAAACACCCTCTCCTCGCCTGAAATTGCTACCGGCAAATATTTGGGAGATGCGAGATTACCGTCCTATCCCCAACCGACGTGATGTCCGAAATTTTAAACGGGGGATAAGTTCGTAACTTTCCCACATTTCAGACAAGCACGTCCCAAAGTTTGAGATCCCCCCTCCCCCTCCATTTCCCCATTCATACACCGTTGGCACCACAACAACCTCCCCACTGCGGCGAGCCTCCTCCGTCCGCCACCCCATCCTCCACCTTGACGGAGCCGCTACCCCGCCGTCCACTGCAAGAGATGGACGTCTATCATCCACGGCGTCGGACCAGGATCCTTTCATCGCGTCCTCTCGCTTCATCGGCGCCGTCGTCCACCTTGCCATTGCCGCTCCTACGACCGCCTCATCCACGGCAACAGGATTTATCCCCCGACCCGACCGTCTGCCGTCTAAAGTCTTCTTCCCCGCCGCCGACAACCATCGCACCCGCATCACCCTCACCATATCAGCAGGGGCCTACACGGCGTCGCAAGAGAGGTGGTACTCTTCCATATGTGCTTAAGTAATTGATCTCACTCGGAAAATAGATCGTAAATTGTTTACTATAATTTTCTTGTCCGTACCAAATCGTAGTGGCTAGTTGAAAGCAAACATTGGTTGCGAAGTAGGTTTGTCCGGTTTGCACCTTCAGATCTGCCATGGCACGGTCACTATACTCATAAAGCTTATGGTTTCCCCCCTTTATATTCACTACCATCATCGTAGGTGCTTTGTGTCATGCTAGCACTGCTCCTCAAGACCTCAACCCATCAAGCGAAACAACATGCCACTCATAATTCCAAAGCTTAGGTGTTGAAATACGAATCTGATATGATGCTCATATTACTAAAACAGAGAACGTTTAATTGGTCACCTAATGTTCCCATATTCGTTTCGAAAAGCATGTGCGCCACCCACTGGTCTAGCTAGTTCCACTCTCCTGATTTTACTCTTGATGCTTAGGGTTTTCCCCTTTTATCTACTCTACTATGATTTGCGTAGGTGCTTTCTATCGTACTAGCATTATTCCACCCTTCAAGCTAAACAACACAACACTCAAAATTCCAAAGCTTAGTTGTTCAAATATGATTGTGATATGATACTGATATTAGTTAACAGACACATTTAATTGGTTAGCTAAAGGTCCCACTTGAGTTTCCAAATGCATGTCGCGACATATAGAGAGACAACAGAATTGCATTTCTTTGTCACTTGTAGACTGTACTTTCTTGTCCATACCAAATCTTACTTGTTATTTCAAAGCAAATATCGGTTGCTAACTACCCTTTGCACGGTTTGCAGCTTCAGATCTGCCATCCCACTGCCACGGTCAACACTATACTCATCATGCTTACGGTTTCCCCATTTTATGATGACCACGATCAGCCTACGTGGTTCGTGTCGTAATAGCACTTCTCCACCCATCGAGCTAAACAAGCTTAGTTGTACAAATTCAAATATGATATTACGCTGATATTAGTAAAACCGAGAGATGTTTAATTGGTCAGCTAAATGTTCCTACTTTAGTTTCAAAATGCATGTGAGCCACATATGGAGAGACCGGAAGGAATACTATTTCTCTGTGCGCTCTGGTTCATCATGGGTGGGCAACCGACATTGTATAGAAAGACTTGTAATATCTTCAATCTGCTTGCTCTTCTGCTCTTCTTTAAGATGATCATCTTCTCTTCTTTAATAAGTATGTTCCTTGTTGGGAAGAGTAGCAGAGACATTTGCGGGCGACTGGTCAGGTCAAGTTGTTCTCCCTTAGTATATTTTGAATCTGTCAGGTCAGGTCGACTTGTTCTTCTTTAATATATGTTGAAGCTGTCATATGCGAAGTATCATCACTTCTGGAGCTCTCATATTTTGAGTAGTAGGCCACATTATATTAATGCACACACCAAGTTACAACATGCATGGCATCTCTCAGAAGAATTGCGGAGATAGCACAAAGGGGTTTACAGGGAGGCGGTATTGGATTAGAATCACTTCTGCATTACAAAGATAATCTCACTTGTTTTTATGTTTTCATGCATGTCAGGTACTGAACATTATCAAAATGAATATGAGAATGGGCGCACGAGAGGAATATTGCAGAACAATCCACTGGCTAATAAACTTGGCATGGTGGAGGATGGCCTATCTTATTCACCCATCAAGGTGCTTGCTCTAACTTGGCAAGGTTGTATTGGTTGCACATATTTTGCATATGACCTCATGCATTACTTCTACTTTGTTACACCATCTGCTTAGTTTAAGCATCATATATGAGTATATGCCATACCTATCCATTTTCTGAACCTATTCCTTGTGTCATCATACTATGTTTTTCCAGTCAAATGTTGTTCTTTCGTAATAGATGTCCAAAAGGAAGAGGGTGAGTGCAGATCCTCAAGGAGTACAAACTAGGTATTTGGAAAAGGTAGTGATACCTGATAAATCAGATAGATCAGCAGCCACAGAAAACATGGGCCCAAATGTACCACACTCTACCCCTACTCCACTGGCCAAACCCCTATTAGAACTGCTGAGAGCCCAGCGTCAGATACTGTCTATGATATCAATTCAAAATTTGAACTCCTAAATTTCTGCATGTGCCTTACCTTCTCTCTTGTATGAAAGCTAATCTCAGATGAAGCTCCTTGCTCAAAGGATCATAGGATCTCATACTGGGCTCTGCATTGCTCTTGTCAGTACCTCTTGCCCTTTGTCAGCATACTTACACTCATTGCTGTTTGATTATGTAGCATCGCTGTAAATGTTCGCTTCTTTATCCTCCCTTTGCTTGAAATTATAAGATCTATATTTACTCTTAGATAAATGTATAATTAATACAATGGTTATGAAGTTTTGGATTGCTCATGTAAGTACATGTTGTCATGTACTCCCTCTATATCGAATTAATTGTTGATCAATTGGATGTATTTAGAACTTAATAGTGCTAGATACATCCATTTGAGCGACAAGTAATAACGGACGGTGGTGGTATTACTGTACTTGCATCGCGAGATAGTTGATTGTAGACAGTGAGTTGAAGCTAACGGACGGTGGTTTACTGTACGGTAAACAATTATCATCGCGAGATAATTGCTTACTGTACTCTACATCTCATCTGCCCTGCCCTCCACTTTCTCCAAATTATCATATCTACATTTACTCTTACCAAAATGTTGAATAAAGCCAATGCCACTGCACACGTTGATGTCTGCATTCCTCTTGTCAGTACCTTTTGCCTTGTAACCCTGTACTTAATTAATTGCTATTTGATTATGTATCATCAGTCTGCACCCGAGCTTCATTATCCTCTGTTTCTTCCAATATTATTTGCTCTATATTTACTCTTTGCAAAATGTAGAAAAATGGCAACGCTTATAAAGAATGTTCTTTGGGGAATTTATTGAATTATCCTTCCATCAACATGGAGATGGGCTTTGTCCAGCCCATGTTAACATGTAATGTAAGTTCATCCTTCTCAAGCCTTCAAACTTTGTTCTAGTATAGAGTTCGATAGGCATAATTTCTTCCACTGTTGTTTACTTTGTTGTTTACATTTGATTGGATGTTTGCAACAACTACCAGTTTTAAATTGTAGTTGTAAAAACATGTTCCTTATGCAAAACAGATCCATTTATTTGCTTATATAATTGTGAAACCTGTTACGTGTCTCCTTGTTTCCCTTTCAGAGTCGTATCTCTTATGCCAGGCAGAACTTTAGGGAAGACAACGAGCCAAATCATATTGAGGACAGCGAGATGACCCCAAGGTCCTGTCTTGATGAAGACAGTGAGTTGAAGCTACTCACCAGCAGGTGTGAGACAACCTTTGTGCAGTCACTGCCTCAATCAGTTTGACTTCTTCAATCTCAACTTAAAGCGGAAAGGCTTGCTTCAGCTCAGCTCCGAATTGAAGTCAAAGATGCAAGGAAGATGTCAGAGGACTGCCTTGCACACTATGGTGCCATACAGCTAGGGATGGAGCATCTATCGTTGACACAACTGAGGTCTCATCACCTTGTTCGACTGCTTGCGGGGCCCGCCCTAGCCAGGACTGGTGCCATCTGAAGTGCTCTCAGTTTTGTATATTCTTTTGTCGGCGCGTTTATATGCACTGGTGGCGACCTTTGATGCCCAGTATATGTAATTCGCGGTCATGTTGCGCTTTATTATCACCGGTAGCGAACTTTGATTCCCAGTGGATGTAATATGCCGTAATTTCTTTATTGTATAGTCTAGGTTTATTCTTTGGTCAGTATGTTGTAATTTAGGCCGAAAGGTTCAGTGGATCTCAGTGTTGTCGGTCTTCAGGCCGGCCCGTTACTCATATGGGCCAAAACGTGGGCCTATAATCATCTTGGGACATTAGTAGGTCTAAACCTATAGTAGTTTCCCGCCTTTAACAGGCCGAGTAAAGTTCTAGCCAGCTGGGCCAGAGAATACCATGGGCTTTTAACAGGCTAAAACCTAGATTGGGCCAGCGTTGGGCCGAAAAATTCACAGGCCAATACAGGCCGAAACTGCCTAAGGCCCATGTTTGGCCCAAATAGGATGAGCAGTTAATAGGCCAAAATATATCTCGGGCCAGTTTGGCCCAATAAAATTATGGGCTTTAAGCAGGCCGGTATCACCGCGGGCCATAGGCCCAAAAGTGTCACGGGCCATTATCAGATGGGCTATAAGCATGCCTGATTCAACACGGGCTGTAATTAGGCCCAACTATTCCACGGGCCATTAACAGGCCGATAGGCCTGTTGGGCTAAAATTTTTCCACGAAGACTACGGGCCGTTAAGTGGCCTAAAGTTACTTCGGATAAGAAATAGCCCAGTTTCTGCATGGGCCGTTAAAAGGCCTAAAGTTAAACCGGGCCGACAACGTCCCAGATGCACCACGGACCGCTAACAGGCCGAAACTATTATTGAGCCGAACTGGTTAACGGGCATTTAACAGGCTAAAATACAAACTTGTCTTAAATTGGGCCCAAAAGAACATTGGCCTGTTAACGGGCCTGATCCGATATGGGCCGTAATTTGGCCCAAAACACGGTAGGCTGTGAATGGGCCTGATCTGCTATGGGCCTCAATTTGGCCCAAAACATGGCAGGCTGTTAACGGGCTAGCCCAATAGTGTATGAAAAAACATGGTGGGCCTTTAGTTGGGCCGACCTTTTCACTGGAATGGGCCTCTGTTGAGCCGTGCCACGTGTTGACGTATCATAGGCGCCTCCTGTCCAATGAGTGGATGACATCTGTCCCAACGGTGAGCAAACACGTGTTTCCTTCGGCCAATGAGAATTTTACACGTGGAAAATCCCCATTGGTCCGGGCTATTAACGGGTTATCGGATCCAAAACCAGACCCGATAGCTTAACGGCGACCTATTATGGTCGATGCCACGTGTCGGTCACCCTTGACGAAAGCACTTCTATGACACGGGATTTATCGTCATGGAAGTGGACACTTCCGTGATGATAATTTTGGTAATGTCATGGAACACTTCTACGACAGCATAGGTATGACTATCTTGATTCTGTCATAAAATCGTCATGGATGTACATGCATGACAGAAAACGTGACCTACTGTGACAAACACGTATCATCAGGGAAGTGTATTTTTTTGTAGTGCACACCCACACGCGATTCCCACGACACTGCTCCAACCCACGGCACGACGTCCCCCGATGTGCGCCTCATCCCTCTCGGCACCACCGCTCCTCGGCCTTTGTCTGCATGACATGCGGGCCAGCTGAACTGCGGCGACCATCAACTTTCTACCATAGCCACACCCGATTGGACGCGGTTTGCCTGCTCCACTCCGGTGCTCCGATCCGTACTCCCGCACCATTGAATTTTCATGCAGCGGCTGTGACACATTTCGTCCCGAGCATCAATCCTCAGCTGGAGTACTTCTGTACTACAGGTAGTACCCGCCGGTGTGGCCATCTACGCCTCGTAACACCCCGACGCCCAGCTGTGGCACCCTGGCCACAGCCACGCCACCACCGGCCGGTTCATCTCGAACGAGTGAGTCACGAACCACGCCACCACAATGAGAATGACATGTGGGCCAGCCGCATTTAAGGTTCACATGTTAGTGACTCATAGGCCGGTGCACTAAGCCACTGAAGCTCGGGCCCGTGGGCCCCAAGGGGGAAATGTAACTCCTGCGGCAGGCCTTGTGGTGCTCCTGCAGTACGAGCTCATGCCAAACCCGTAATTTGTTTCTTACTACTACCAACTAGTAAGGTACACGTGCATTGCACGCATCAGATTTGGTAACCAAATTATGAATAAATAACACACTATATAATGTAAGCTTTGAGTCGTATATGCATGATGTAGATGTTCGTTTAATTCTTCATCTAGTTCAAAATCAATTAGTTTTATAAAAAAATCTATTTTAAGATTCATGGAATGGTGCATTGTAAAGCATAAAGTAATAACAAATAGTGACAATTCATTTTGAAAAAAAAGTTTGGGTAATTAAGATATGGAAGATTCTAGAACAGAGGAGAAGTGCTTGTGTTTTGAGGTTTGTGCATTATGCTTAAGTTCAACCATGGAGTCTTCTAGATTCTACATGTGGTAGAATCTGGTGGAATCTAGATGATATCCAATGGCCAGTAGTGCTCGGATTTGCCATCTTTGTACCGTCGGATAGGCTTCATCCAACGACCAACTTTCAAAGTTATTCACACACTATATAGGGGTATAGATGTGCCGACCCGTGCGTTGCAATGGATCCAAAGTATATCTATTTAGTGGAGCGCACTCTAAACACATTAACTATTTATTTTTCTCTAACCTTTCGTAGCCATGCAACCAAGCCACATAAGCTTCATGGGTGCCCCCCACATCATATTATTCATACTACGTTGACTAAAAAAAGATAAATCACCCAAAACAAGATCTTCCCGTTTTTTGTTCCTACGATGCTGTGACGTGCACGTACCTAGTTGTATAGTAGTAGTACTAGTTGTAGTACAAACTTCGTACTAGTAGGAGTAGTACTACGGAATGCTCCTACTCTATCAACGAGCTCCATCTGACACCAAATTTCTTGGCTTCCGTGCTACAGCTAGATCTTTGCCTCGTTTCTGTTTTCCAACCCGGCGGCGGGTGGGGTACGGTTTGCCAATAGTCAGTTTGCTCAACGACGGTCCCACATGAAAGTGAAAATGCTAGGCAACACGCCGTGGAGTACTCCCGATTCCCGGGAGTGTGGGGGTGCGACACGAACGCGGCATGCCTTTTCCTTTTACTAGAAATGTGCCCGTGCGTTGTGACAGATCCAAAGTAGTAGAATAGTAGTACTTGTTCACAAACTTGAAAGAAATCACTCTTGTTTTGATATACTCCTAATATATTAATTTTCACTCAAAATATATTTCTCAGGCTATTTTGATGAGGTGAGGGAGGGATGTGGTTGCTTTCAAGATAATAAGGGTTTTCTGCAAATTGGAGCAGAGAAGTGGGCTATTGTTGCAAAAATGCCACAACTGACCTCACAACCATTAGATGCAGTTCTAATGGTCAGAAACGATGGATGGCAGACACACCACCATCACCAAGGTTCTGCTCCTTGGCACGATCGATAGATAGAAATAACGATTGTAAAGCTAGGGCGGGGCTATTTCCACCAGATAAGCAGGGTACGTAGTAGCTAGGTTGGCGCATCGTCGGTTTGGTCGCATGCGGTCCGACATGTTCTAGTGTTTCTAGCAAGATGCCCGTGCATTGCACGAAGTTGATGGAAAAGGTAAGCACAACTTATAAATTGACAGATGGAGTACTAGTTACACTGATGCATATAATTAAGCAAAGGGATCGCACATGTCAGTATTGACTGGAACGAGAATGCAATAGCACAATAAGAATTAAGGCCACGATGATGCGATCACAGTGGTGGTTACATGAGGCAAGAAGAAAGATGCTTCCATCAATGTACAACCTCCTCCTCCTCCACTTAGTGCGTCGGGCCACCCACCGGCGGCTAAGGAGCGGCGGCTTTTGTGGCGAGGTCAAGGTGCTTCTCAGCAAAGGCATCCAAGGCTTCCAGCCGGTTGAGAAAGGCCAACATCGTAGCGTCCTCACTGGCCTTGTAGATACCTATGTACACGATTTGCTCGTACATGTGGATGTGTAAGTCGACGAATTCTTGCAGGGCGAGGCGCCTCGCAGCGAGCGCGACCTCCAGGTGGACATTCTTCGTGGCGTCGGTGGGCAGTCACAGGTCCGCCAGTGCTTGAAAGAGGTTCCGACCATGGAGGCCGATTAGGGTGGCAGACAATGAGCAGCCCGGGCGTGCGGGCTGGAGGAGTACGGCGATGTCGTCTGTGAGCTTCTTGAGGATGGTGAACTTGTTGGTGGTGGCAACGATCATCTGGTCCAACTGAGAGTCGTAGTTGGCGTCTACGGCGGCCATCCACCAGCCGGTTGCCAACACCGTCTGGAGACGATCCTCGGCGCCAAGCCGCAGGCCGGCGTCGTGGACCATCTGGCACAGCCGCTGGCCGCTCGCGCGCATCACCGCCATGGGTCTGGAGTGAGCACTTTTGCGCTTAGTGTAGGTGCTTAGGCAAATTCTTATGTGCGTATGATGTGGTAGATGCATTGGAATGGAGGGGCACCTTTATATGAGTGCAAACTGCGTTGCATTCACATCGTGCAGCTTCTTTTCCCGGTCGTCCTCCCATTACTTCCCTCATGCATGCACGATGCTAATTGAAGGAGGATGAATCATTGGCCGTTCAACATTTCGGGAACCGCTACCCCCTCCCTCGTCTGCATTAAAGCCGTATCAGGAACTACGCCGCCCGCTGTCAAATCGAATAGTACTGTGCCGCCCGCTGCACGCCCGGCTGAACACGCCTCCTCGCCTCCATCAAACCCCTCCGTTAAACCCGCGTGCAAACCGAGAAACCTACTCCGGCCACACGTCCGTTCATGAGCGGGCCAGAATTAAACGCAACACCGGCCAAGCTCCTCCCGTCCACCCTCAGTTTAAACGAGGCCAGATGCCGGCCAAGCTCCTACTGTCCGCCCTCTATTTAAACGAGGCCAGATAGACAGCGGGCAAGAATCGCACCCCTCCGCCGCTCCCCCATCTCCTCCTTCACCATTTTCTCCACTCTTCAGATGGCTTCCGAGGAGCCGTTCTCCGGCATACTACCCGGATGGGTGGCCCATCGAGCCCTCCAGATAGAGGCAAGGCTGCTCGGTGCTTCACCAACCTTGCTTGGCCCGACAGAGCCAGTTGCCGCCCCAAGCTGGCGTGTGGTTCAGCAACTCGCTGCTCTAGTTCAGCTCGATGAGGAGTGGCGAGTTAGTCCACGCCGGCATGGCGGCGAGCACGCCGGTACGGGCGTCGTCGCGGCCGTGTCATACTGCGTCACCAGTGTCTGCGGTGGCCGCGCCTCCCGTGTCTGTGGGCGTGCCTCCTGTGCCTGCGGCCACGCCTCCCAGGCCTGCGGCAGCGCCATGCAGGCAGAGATAGAAGCCGGGTGCGTGGAGAGCGACAAGTCGGTGGCTAGCTTCTCCGTGTCCGCTGCCATCATTGAGGATAAGTAGAACACGGGAGGCCGCCGCCACTTGGGTCCCATGAAGGCCACCGCCGAGGCAACGACTGCGCATTCAGGTGGTTTCTTTGCTGCTTCATCTCTTCCGAGGACCTTCGTCGACCCCGCAAGTGGCTGCCGGACATGAGGAAGACAAAGGGATCCGTAGGCGGCCATTTAGATTAGGTACTCCCTCTCTGGCTGGCGGGGAATATTTGTTCTAAGAATGGACAAATTGGATGTATCTATAACTAAAATAAGTCTAGATACATCCATTTATAGGACAAGTATTTCCGGACGGAGGGACTATTAATTATACCAAGAGAGCCGGATTAGCACCGCCTAGTTCCTGTAAATTTAATGAAATCCATCATGTTTACATGAAGATCCGGCTTTTTTATACGAAATCCTTCATGCTTATATGAAATCAGTCCGTGTTTGCACAAATTTCATCTGGTTGGTTAGAGTTGTGAAAATGTATGCCGCTGGCGTTTGATGTCGTCCTCCGCGGAAGGAAGCAGGAGGAAATTTGCCGGCTGCCATTGGAGATGCTCTTATGCTGGAAATAATAGTGTCACATCCAATCCATTTGAGTTAATTACGTGTATGATTTTCCCTCTATTAAAAGTTAATTGCATGTACAGTGTACACGTGACTTGCAGGGTGGCTACAACTTCGTACAGAATGTGAAAAAGAAACAAGTCCATCGTTAATCTTGTATTCTAAGTACTCTGTGGGTTCCACTGTCGGTACAGTAGCGAAAGAAGTATATATTAAATAAGTAACATATAATATAAAAATCTAAAGTTAAAGACAGGATTCGAACTCAGGTCATCGCGTTGCGAGCATCCGGCACTAACCAGTCCAGCACATTTTTGTTGTGGACCATGCTGGAGATATATCTCCATGTCTACTCTTATACTCTTTCGTTCCTAAATATTTGTCTTTTTCATATTTCAAATGGACTACCACATACGGATGTGTATGTAGACATATTTCAGAGTGTAGATTCACTCATTTTGCTCCGTATGTAGTCACTTGTTGAAATCTCTAAAAAGACAAATATTTCGAAACGGAGGGAGTAGAAAACAAAGTTGGTGATGATGGTGTGCATGCCATCCTGCAATATAGGCCGTCGGATTTATTATCTAACGGATAGGAAGGAAACTATGGCAATTTTGCAAAAAGATACCCACACCCCTCTCCATGTTTGCAAATAAGGCCTTCCCTCGTTCATCCTTTTCTCTCACAAGATAAACTACTCATACAAATGCATCTTGATGTTCCGTGCAACGCACGGGCATCTAGCTAGTTTCTTTTAAAATAGTTACTGCGATAATTGGGTTGAAGTGATATATTTTATGTCTGCCCCGAATGATTTCAGATTCACTAGTAGTAACAAAGAAAAGGCTGCCTTGTTAATTAACAGAAAACAGGGTGAAAACTATCACATGAGGCCGGTAAAAACAAGGCACACTGGGTTCAGCGTCATCGTCACTACAGCTATGCGTGCGCGCCAGAAGTCTACATATCGAGGGGGCTACGGAGAAAAAGACGTATCGAGTGTGTCTGAGCGAGGCACAGAGACACAATGTTTGAGAGAGAAACCAATTGACAGATTAAGATCAGATCGAGTTGTCACCCTTCTGCTGTCATTGTTGGGGTGGGGGTGGGGAGGGCGGAGGGAGAGAAAGATGTATTGAGAGTGTGCGCGGTAGGCACAGAGGCACAACTAGCGAGTGTGTGTGTGTGTGTGTTTGAAAGAGGAGTAGTCAGATTACTATCAAGATCGAGGTGCCACCCTACTCCTTCGGTGTCGGGTAGTATGTGTGTGTGTGTGTGTTTGAGAGAGAAGCTAGTCGATAGATTAGTATCAAGATCGAGGTGTCACCCTACTCCTTTGGTGTTGGGAAGTGTGTGTGTATGGGTGTGGGGGGGGCAGTGACACTTACATATCTCTACTCTTATAAAAAACAGAGTTGGTGATGATGGTGTGCCCGCCATCCTGCAATATAGGCCATCTGATTTATATCCAACGGATAGGAAGGGAACTATGGCAATTTTTCAAAAATATACCCACACCCCTCTCCAAATTTGCAAATAAGGCATTCCCTCGTTCATCCTTTTCTCCCACAAGATAAACTACTCATACAAATGCATCTTGATGTTCCGTGCAATGCATGGGCATCTTGCTAGTAGGGAGAAGGAGTTTGTGTGACACATATCTATATTAAGGGATAGGTAGATAGCATGTGTGTGAGGCATACTTAAAGCATCACGGAGATAAACAAACGGTGTGCTTGCAAGTGTCAGAAAAAATGAAGCGAGAAACAAAGTCTATGCACGCGCGCGCGCGCGTGTGTGTGTGTGTGTGTGTGTGTGAGAGAGAGAGAGAGAGAGAGAGAGAGAGCGAAATCTCAAAACAAAAGGTGCTTTGATGGAATCCCATTGTATGTATTTATATTGTTCCGAAACTCGAGTTAACCTTAGGCATATGTGTGAGAGACATAATTATACTTTGAGACATTAGTGGCTCTGGGTGGGCGGAATTAAAGGGGTGGGCGTGTTTGGCAGAGGGAGCGTGTGTGTTTCTATGTGAGAGACTTGTAGGACGGGGTAGAAAGATGAATTCTAACCTTGATGGAGGGAGAGAAACACACGAAGTGCGCGTGTGTGATTCCGATGCCCACAGGGAAATGGGATATGTATGCGTGTGAGAGAGATTACACAATTCATTCACGTATCACTATCTAGCGATCATGGACGTGCATCGCTTGAACATAAATCAATATCTACTTCGTATCTTGGCCAAAGGTACAATATCGATTCAATGCTATAAACATTGGACACTCACATATCACATTTTTTCTATCTAAATAAACCTTTTCAATTGTGCATGCCAAAGTTATAGTGATGTTTCTTCAAACAACCAATGTAGCTATCATGTACATGCACCATTGTTAGTCTTGCATTCAAATTCATTAGTCTTGGATGATTTAAGGTTCTAATATGAAGTAATGTATGTAATATTCATATATGAATTCAACGGGTATGCAATTTATGTAATGGAGGCTATGTAATCATATGAGGTAACACTTTTAAGAAGCGGACTACAATATCCATTTCTTTTGTGGGACTATAATATCCATTTCTTTTTGTGCGCCTCTACACTAACACGTCAATGCATTATGTTTAAAGGAAATAACCAATGGCACTAAATTATCTATTTACACAAGAAATACATAGGCTGAGCGTTTGATCCCTTTTTTGTGAACGCGCCTCTACACCCGTATGATTGGCCGCACCTGTGTGAACGTCCAAGTTATCGGCGCATCATCCCGAGTTATTGTCTTTTTTTCTAGGGTGGACTTCACACCAGTTATTAACTGCTGATGCATGCCCATGTACACAGTCTTGCATGACCTTCCCGCTAGCACGGTCCAAAATTAGTTGAAACTGGATACGAATGATCCCGCGGGCGGCATAATCTCCCGCCTCCTTCTAAAATTTCTGCCACCTAGTCTTTAGCATGCGAAGTTCCCCTTTTGTCCTTGGTGCACGGAGAACAATAGTTACAATACCGCCCTCATCTACCTAATAGGTCGGGGCTGCTTTGGTAACTTCCGGTTCCCCCCACCACACGGCACCCCCATTTCCTCTCCCCCTCCCGCAAAAACGAGTAACTCCACAGCACAAGAGCATCTTACATCACGTCGTCCGTACTTCATCGGCCTTTCAACCCCTTCCCTCTCGAAACCCTAGACTGCTCATCCACTGACGTACCAGAGCCCATTCACTGCCAGCAGCGTCCACCTCACCGGATCTGCTTCTGCGGCCGCATCTACCCCTCCCACCTCTCCTAGAAACAAGTAGACTGCTCATCCACCACTGTACCACAGCCGATTCAGTGCCGGCCTTGTCCACGTCGCCGGATCTTCTTCGCCGGTACTCTTGTCAACTGCAGCACATCTGCAGCAGCTCATTCGTACTCCCCACCGAAGATGCTTCGTCCACACCCCCCGGAGCCGCCCCACCGACGCCCCCGTTGACGGCCTCTGTTCCTCTTCGCCGACACCTTCCTCAACCCTACCGGAGCCGCTTCGCCGACACCATCATCAACCCTATCGGAGTAGCTTCGCCTATACCATTCTCAACCCTACCGGGGCCGCTTTACCAACTCACAAGTCCATGGCCTCAGATCCGCTTCGTCACACCCTCATCCAACCTACCTGAGCAGCTTCTGATGCCCCATCCACGGCCGCAGATCCGCATCATCGACACCATCCTTAACCCAACCACCGGAGCAGCTTCACCAATGCCCTGGTCCACAGCCATAAATCCACTTCGCCCACACCGTAGTCCACCCTACCGGAGCTGCTCCACAAACAACCTACTCGACGGTTCTAGATCTCCTTACCGGACCCCGACAGCCAGCGCAGCGTCATCACCCTTGATGTTTCTAACCTGATTCCCACCGTCTGGCAAGATGCCAAGCACCCACCACGGCCTAGGTACTTGTCACCTATAAACCCGTCCAGCATCACCTGCCCGATGTACTTCAAATATACTAACAGGTCGCTGTTACCTGTTATGCAGCTGGCAAAAACTACAAGGACGATGTTTCTTCTGGATCTAACAGCTTGGCCAACCAAGATCCTGGACTGAGGCATTGCCATGATCTTGTAAGTGTGCCTCCCTCTCTTTTATTGTTGTGTGCTTGCCAGCGTGCTTTGCTAGGATTTTCGACCAGTAATCCCTTTGTGCAGACAATGATTTCTACTACTGGCTGCTAAATTAGATATGTAGATGTCATACATGATACTACCTCGTACCTCCGTTCCTAAATATAAGTCTTTCTAGAGACTCCACTATAGGCTACATACGGAGCAAAATGAGTGAATCTACACTCGAAAATGCATCTATATGCATCTGTATGTGGTCCATACTGGAATCTCTACAAAGACATCTATTTAGGAACAGAGGTAGTACATTACACAAATCGTAGGTGGCATGTAGGAATTCCAGTGCACTACATTAGGCTCCCTTAGAGTGCCTGCTAGTCCAGCACACTGAGTCATGGCTAGTTTATGCTACGCATACAATCGTTAATTGGTGGTTTAAATATGCGCAAGGGATATGCAATGTATTATCATGTAGAGATGTCTGAAATTATCCGTGTCAACTTGCAAATAGGGTTACACAATGAAAAAGTACAAGATGTATGTGGCAATTTCATGGAACATCACAAAAAAAGGAGAGGCAGTGGTGAGCCTATACAGTGTGCTATGGTAGGTCACTCCTCCATTGCAATCATCGTGACATGCTATTTGTATGTCAGTTCTATTGGCCAAGTTTCTTAGGGACAGTTATTACGAGTTATCCTAAGAAAATAAGCACCTGTGAATATAAGCTCCAGGTAATAAGCCAACCAGTTCTTTTCATTGCCTTCCTTTTTGGCTTATCTTTGTTATGATCAGTGAAAAGTCTAGATTGCATTATATTTTGTCATTTTGCTGCCCATATGAAAATTAGTTTGACTTGCAAACATCACAAATTGAACCCAGTGCAGTAATTAACATGATAGGAAAATAGAGCATCACTATTTGTTCAAAATGCAAATACAAAGATACTATCTACTTGGCACAATCTAATTTGGTCAATGTCTTCCATAGAGATCTCATTGCCTAATTTAAACGAAGAATGCATGACCCACATTTAAATGAAGAACAATTATTTATTGAAATTCGATGGTCCAAGTGGCTGGTTATTATCATATAGCAGCACCACCTGAAAGCATCATATAGTAGCAGCAGCAGCTCGTAGCAACTCATCATACAGCAGCAGCAGCAGTGTGCAATTCATCATATACCCCTAGCAGCTCATAGCAATTCATCATATAGCAGCAGCAGGAGCAGCTCATAGCAATTCATCATATAGCAGCAGCAGGAGCAGCTCATCGAAATTCATCATATAGCAGCAGCAGCAGCTCATAGCAATTCATCATATTGCAGCAGCAGGAGCAGCTTATAGCAACTCATCATATAGCAGCGGCGGCGGCAGCTCATAGAAATTCATCATATAGCAGCAGCAACTCATAGCAATTCATCATATAGTAGCAGCAGGAGCAGCTCATAGTAATGCATCATATAGCAGCAGCAGAAGCAGCTCATAGCAATTCATCCTATAGTGGATCAGAATGAAAATTTGGTACAAAATCAGAGGAGATCCTCACCTTGTTGAATGAGCTCATCCTTCAACAGCACCTCAATGCCACGGCCTGGGAGGAGGGGAGGGGGGATAAGGTGCCTTCTGCCGCAGTATGGCATCAGCCATAGTTGTGCGGCGCCTGCAGGAGTAGTGCGTTGGATGGACCACAGTGGAGCAGCTGCTGGAGACCATGAGAATGAGGGGCGGCACCAGAGGGAGGAGTAGCCGGGGAGATTTGGCCCTACCCGCCGGCCATGTAGCCTAGCTGGACAGAGCATCGTCGAGGACTAGGCCAGATGGGACCAGTGGCGACGGCTCGCTGGAGGAACCCTAGCGCTGCGGGCAGGGGATCGAGGTAGATGGAAAGGGGAGAGGAGATGCAAGCGGGCAGGGCAATGAACGCTTGCGTGTTTGTTTTTACTTCAGGGTCAAGTGTGACGCGGGCGTGAGCAGTTGCATTTTGAGTGTAATATAGTCAGACAACATAGTCATTTCACTATTCCCCTTCCCTTCAATTTTTAGTGAGCTTCTACCCGAAACATCCCCCTCCAAAGCGAAATAACTTAAGCCCAAGCCCATAACTCAAAAATGACTCCTTTACATCTTTTATGGCTTATTTTGACAATAAGCTCTGAAAAGGTGAAATAGAACTGGCCCTTAACCTGCAATTCAATTGTGCGTGCAATGATGAATCACTCCTGCCTACTATAGTCTACATTTAGGCATCATCATACATGGCATAACCTAATACATGCGCATTCCATTGTAGAATCTAGAATATGCAATGTTTATGTTAGTTCATACGTTGCACATGATGTTTAAATGCCCCTTAAATCTGGCCAGTCAAGTGACAGTCTTTAAGCCTCCTTCTTTGCTTCCTTTCTTGATATGTATGATTTGCTCACACATCTGTTCAATTGCTTGTTTGCATCAGCAAGCCATACCAGGACTGTTTCCTTTGATTACTTGATGTTCTTGATGTAACACTCTAATAGAGCTTGTCAATGATTTAAACACTACGGGCTGCTGTAGTGGGGGCTTGTCTAACTCATAGGTGACATAAAGGTTTGGTTGTACACTAAAGTAGGCTCTCCAAGAGTACCTGGAGATCCAGTTCGAATGTATGCCTAGTTTTTACATAGTGCACACATATTAAATGCTCATTTCATTGTGTGCAAGTGCAAGAGATGTGGCATGTTTCATTATGTGGTGTTGTTTTGTTATAATCTCATCCTTTTGTGTTGTTCACAGACTGGAAAGTATGCATATTTATCCTCCAAGGAGACGGGTAACTAGTTTGTGTCACCTTGTAGAGGGGGATGCGATGAAGATAAAATTGAGGATTTCCAAGTACAAGATGTTAGGAAGGAGCCTTGCAAGAGAAGTAGGAGTAGCGTTGAGCCTATTCAACCAGTTAAGGTAAGTCACTGTATCCAACTCAACAGTTCAATTCCTTGTTTGTTTCAGGCATAGTTAATTTGCTCTTTTCAATTGCTTTATTTGTCCTCAGTTAATGAGATGCCCAAACAATGATGCCTGATGTTGGATACTTGTATAACTATTAGTTGACATAATTAAGGCCTTACCATTTTAATTACTCTGGCGAAGTGTGCCTGAAGCTTTGAAGTCTATTAACCAACTATTACTGCATGAGGCTCACAATCTAGTTTATACTAGGCTAATGATTACATAGTTTTCGCTGCGGTAGTAGGTTTGTATAAATCCTCTGCTGTTCATTATGCTCCCTAAGACTTTAATTGAGCTATAGAATGGCCAACTGCTTGCTTACTTATACAGAACCTGCTGTCTAAATTTGTAACTTGTCTGTGTTTTGGATTTGGCCCCAACCTCATGCTCCTCTGGTGAGCTAAGAGAGAATTCTGTATGCAGGCTGCACATACTACCATTTTTATAATTTTTAAAATATCACCTACTTATGCTTCATGACGTGTAACATTATTGTTAGTCCTGTTTGCCATGTACAAAATAGTCTGTCTTGCTCGCTTCACTGTTGTAACTATATTTTTGCCCTAGTCATGTGTACTTACAGAAACATTTCAGGATGAAGTGACATCAACACAAAGATCTGCAAGCAGTGCGGCATGGCCGTTACCGAATGATTATGGATTGGAATTGGAATGTGTTGATGTTCTCGAGCATCAACTAGAGGTGGAAAGACAACGTGTACATGATTCTCAACATACAATCAACAAGTTGAGACTGGACATGCATGTATTAGATGCATGAGTCAAAAAATGAAACAAGAGACTGAGGTAACCACGAAGGAATTCGAGATTTTGTAGACTGAAATTTGTGCTATCTGAATCCGGCCAATCCTATTTCCTGAAGAGATTATAGTTCAAATGGTAAGTTCTGTTGATGTGTGTCCATGATGTATAAGCTTAACTTGTCCAGTGTATGTAATTTGCTGTTTGTGTACGCTCTCTTATCACTGGTGCCGAACTATAACGCCCAGTGGTTATATTTGGCTGTAATTTCTTTACTGTATAGTGTAGGATTATTCTATGTTTCTATGCCTTAGACTTTTTATTGTATAGTGTATGTTTCTTAGAGGCGATAGTATAGAGTAGGATAATTCTTGAACATGCTATATCGTTGAAACGGGGGCCAACACGCCCAAACATTACCTGAACGCCATACAAACGAACAAACATGTGTAGTCAAAGTGGGCCTTAATTGGGCTGGTCAAAATAATATTAAGTGGATCCCAAATGATGTGGCCCACCGTAACAACGGCTCTTAGCAGGCCGTTAACAGGCCAAAAGCTCGATAGGCCGTATCAATGGAAATGGCCCGCGAGCCTCTAACAGGCCGAAATACATGCCAATTTTGTCTTGGCCCTTTTACTTTATGGGCCAGTAAGAGGCCGAAAGTGTTATGGGTCAGAGGACGCCCAATTCGCAAACTAGGCTTTTAACATGCCGAAAGTCGCGTTGGGCTGAGATGATGCCCTGCGGAACATGGGCCCCTAATGTACCTAAAGTCAAAGGCCCAACTGTTATGTAGTCTGTTAACAGGCCGAGAGACAAAATGGGCTAGGAGTTGGCCCATTTACCAAATGGGCCGAGGACATGCCTAAAGTCACAGCGGGCTAGAATTGGCCCAACTGCAAAATGGGCCGAGAAAAGGCCGAAAGACGTTCCAGGCCGTTAACGGGCTGGAACTGACGATGGGCTGCTAATAGGCCGAAAGAAGCTCGGGCCACAATTGGGCCCAAAGACGTAGTGGGCCGTTAACGGGCTAAAATTGACGATGGGATGGAAATAGTCAAATCTAGACTGGGCCTTTGATGGGCCGATTGTGTGTAACTTGTATGGGTCATGCTTGTAAATGGGCCTAACTCAAGTAGGCCGCTAATGGGTCGGCCCGCTTATTTTGACAGGCCCCGCCTTTTAACCTAAATGAGCCACTGTTGGGCCGAGACACGTGTCGACGTATCATAGGCGCGTTCCGTCCATTCGTTGGATGACAACTGTCCGAAGGCCGGGCCGACATGTGGATCTGCCGGCCAAGGAGAATTTTACACGTGGAAAATCCCCATTGATCCATGCTATTAACGGGTTATCGGAACCAAACCGGAACCCGATAGCTTAACGGCAACCCGTTACGGTGGATGCCACGTGTCGGTCACCCTTGACGAAAGCACTTCTATGACGCGTGATTTATCGTCATGGAAGTGGACACTTCCGTGATGATAATTTTGGTAATATCATGGAACACTTCTACGACAGCACATGTATGACTATCTTGATTCTGTCATCAAATCGTCATGGATGTACATGCATGACAGAAAACTTGACCTACTGTGAAAAACACGTATCATCACAGAAGTGGTTTTTTGTAGTGATACCAGCAACAAACTTACAATACATGACTCAAGATATCACTAGAGATGCTGCCCATTTGCTATTTTTAGTGGATGCTAACCCTGTTGTACTTAACATGCATGTCCATGTACTTATGCAGGGTCGTAACGGCCGATGCTGTTGTTTGTCGTCGAGGTTAGCTGCATCCCATGTCTTACAGTATTTCACAACATTTGTGCAATTGCAGTTTAACTTCTACCATTTACTGGTTGCCTATAGGTACACATGTCAGTGGCACTGATCCACGCTTCGACCCGGAGGAACAACTCCCCTCCGTCGTCACTGACTTTGGGCAGGCTCTGGCCAAGATGAAGTGCCCCAGGAACTACCTCTCAGGACTTAGCAAGTATGTACTCACCAGTTCAATCTTACCAATACCAGTTGCAATTAATGGCTATGTTCTGTACGGTTGATGTATTAAGCATGTTCTAGTAAACATGCCTAACACGTTTTAGCTACTTTCCCTACCTTTTTATAGACATCTGGGCCATTCTCTACTCTGGCAGCACCTGCCTTGTGATGTTTAACTATGCCAATTGCATTTTTATCAGTAGCGGTTTCAATGGCTATTAAGCCTGTTGCAATTAACAGTTGGATCCATTTTTAAATAGTTGTATTTCAATGGCTACAAACATACAAAACATGACTTAGGATGCTGTTAAGCCTGTTGCAATTAACAGTTGTATCCATTTTTTTAATGTGTCCCTTTGCTACCATGCTACTCTCCGCAATGAAGATATACTAGAGATGTTGCCCATTTGCTATTTTTGGTGGATGCTAACCCTATTGTACTTAACATGCCTGTCCATGTACTTACGCAGGGTCATAATGGCCGATGCTGTTGTTGGTCGTCAAGGTTAGCTGCATCCCATGTCTTACAGTATTTCACATCATTTGTGCAATTGCAGTTTAACTTCTACCATTTAATGGTTGCCTGTAGGTACACATGTCAGTGGCACTGATCCATGCTTCGACCCGGAGCAATAGCTCGCCTCCGCCGCTGCTAACTTTGGGCGGGCTCTGGCCAAGATGAAGTGCCCCCGCAACTACCTCTCAGGACTTACCAAGTATGTACTCACCAGTTCAATCTTACCAATACCAATTAATGGCTATGTTTTGTACGGTCGATGTATTAAGCATGTTGTAGTAAACATGCCTAACACGTTTTAGCTATTTCCCTACCTTTTTATAGACAACAGGGCCATTATCTGCTCTAGCAGCACCTGCCTTGTGATGTTTAACTCTGCCAATTGTATTTTTGTAAGTACCAGTTTCAATGGCCATTAAGCCTCTTGCAATAAACAGTTGTATCCATTTTTAAAGAGTTGTATTTCAATGGCTTCAAACTTACAAAACATGAATTAGGATGCTGTTAAGCCTGATGCAATTAACAGTTGTATCCATTTTTTAATACGTCCCTTTTGCTATCATGCTCCTCTTTCGCAATGAAGATATCACTACAGATGCTGCCATTTTATTACCATTTGCTATTTTTGGTGGACGATGTTAACCCTGTTGTAGTTAACATTAGCTTTCCATGTACTTACACAGCGCTACAATGGGCGATGCTGTTGTTTGTCGTCGAGGTTAGCTGCATCCCATGTCTTATACACCATCTATTCCTAAATATACATATTTTTTAGAGATTCCAATATAGATTACATAAGGAGCAAAATGAGTGAATCCAGATTCTAATCTAAACTATATCTATAATTCTATATACATCCGTATGTAGTTCATATTGAAATCTCTAAAAAAAATACATGTACTTAGGAACATAGGTAGTTGTATTATACATCATTTGTGCAATCTCAGTTTAGCTTCTAACATTTACTGGTTGCTTGTAGGTACATATATGAGCGGTACTGATCCACGCTTCGATCCCTTTTGCGTATGGGGCAATGAGATATTCATGAACAAGCATCAAGTGAGGAAACTAAGAAAGATTGTTAGGCGAAAGAAACGGGTGATTGGAATTAAGCTCTTTATTTACACTTTGTCCAAGACAACAGTGAACTTTAGGATGGTAAGTAATGTGTTGCCTTTTCCCCCTGCCCACAACAAGTTACTCTATTAGACCTCAGTATCTGATATTTTTCTCTTTTCAGTGGTTTGCGAAGCTATTTACTGATGATTACCTTGCAAACTACATGACAGGAGTGGAGGCAACTAAGCTTAAAGTATCGCTACCATGATAATGCTCTAGAAGTCTTCCTGAAGGTGGTGAAGGATGGGCGGGCGATCATCACAAGGGGCTGGACAAAAGTGGTTCGTGCCTATGGCATCCAGGAAGGCACATTATGGGTATTCCGCTTCTTCAACACCATCGGCAGTCAAAATGATTACACTTGTCTCTTCACCTTTACCGCCTATAAATATTGTGGTTCATCATAGTTAATTGCTATCTAATCCTATAATTACTGAACGTATTGTACTAGCAATTTTATTTATGGATTCGTTGTTGAACCATTGTGCTGAGAATTTGAATTGCACGTTTCATATTTCAAGATTTCCAATTCGAATAATAAATTACAGGAAAAAATAAAAATATACAGGAGCTAATAAAATAATGTCCACACGGTTAGAAAGAAAACAGCATGTGCGATGTAAAAAGAGAATAGACGGTCATGGAACTTTGCAAACGGTTCTGGCATTAAAAGCACTTGTGATGGATAGCCCAATGCCACACAGTTTTCTTCATCAAATCGTGTGTGACGTAGTTGATAAAAGCAAAGAGTTAACCAAGGCAGAGCGCGTGTGATAGTTACACCTTTCACACACGAGACTATACATAAAACTGTGTGGGATGTACATACGAACGAAAACCTTTTCCCTGGATTAACTGTGTCGGATGTACATAAGAACGGAAACGTATTCCTTGGATTGACTGTGTGTGATATACATATGAACGGAAATGTTTTACTGGGATTCACCGTGTGGGATGTACATATGAACGGAAATGATTGGGTTTCGATGCCTCGCCCGATCGCACATGAGCTCATTTTGCCCCAGCCTGTGTCCCGGGAGGGCCTATCCCCGACGGTTTCTGGGTCATGTGGGAAGGACCCCCCTATCGCCCACACTCACTTGGTGACGGTTCCAAATGCCGTCACGGAAAGGGGTTAAAAACCGTTTGTACAGCACCGACGCGTACCAGTGTAAACAAGAAAATTTCAATGCTTATGTTAGTAGACAATTGAAACGTAATGCTCACATGCTTGACTGCTTGGGTGATTATATGAGTAGAACTATTAATGATCTTAAGCTTATTAGTAAGCATGCTTCCATGGTTAAAACTCAAGTAGAACAAGTACTTAAGGCACAAGAGATTTGCTCAATGAAATGAATAGTAAGAATAATGATAATGTCGTTATAGTTATGACTATAGGTGGTAAGATGACTCAGGAACCTTTGTATCCTGAGGGCCATCCTAAGAGAGTTGAGCAAGATTCTCAGAGAATTAATACTGATGCACCTAGTCCTTCTAATAAAAAGAAAAAGAAAACTGATAGGTCATTGCTTGCTTCTAGTGAATTCGTTATAGATACACATGAGAATCCCAATGATATTTCTATTTCTGAGGCTGAGACACAATCTGGTGATGAACATGAACCTAGTGATAATGTTAATGATGATGTTCATGTTGATGATCAACCTAGTAATGATAATGATGTGGAGGTAGAACCTGCTGTTGATCTTGATAACCCACAATCAAAGAATCAACGTTATGATAAGAGAGACTTTGTTGCTAGGAAACATGGTAAAGAAAGAGACCCATGGGTTCAGAAACCCATGCCCTTTCCTCCTAAACCGTACAAGAAAAAGGATGATGAGGATTTTGAGCGCTTTGCTGAAATGATTAGACCTATGTTTTTGCGTATGCATTTGAATGATATGCTGAAAATGTCTCCTTATGCTAAGTATATGAAAATATTGTTACAAATAAAAGAAAGATACTAGAAGTTGAAATTTCCACCATGCTTGCTAATTACACTTTTAAGCGTGGAATACCAAAGAAACTAGGAGATCCAGGAGTACCTACTATACCATGCTCCATTAAAAGAAACTATGTTAAAACTGCTTTATGTGATCTTGGAGCCGGTGTTAGTGTTATGCCTTTCTCTTTATATCGTAGACTTGAATTAAATAAGTCGACACCTACTGAAATTTCCTTGAAAATGGCTGATAAATCAACTGCTATACCTATCAGTATTTGTGAGGATGTGCCTGTTGTTGTTGCAAACGTTACTATCTTAATGGACTTTGTTATTGTTGATATTCCCGAGGACGATAGTATTGGATCATCCTTGGTAGACCCATTTTGAATACTGCAGGGGCTGTTATCGATTGCAACAAAGGCAATGTCACTTTTCATTTTAATGATAATGAGCATACGATACACTTTCCGAAGAAACAACCTTGAGTCCATAGTATCAATTCTATTGGGAAAATTCCAACTATTACTATTGGAGGTTTTGAATTCCCTCTTCCTACTGTCAAAAATAAATATGATATTCTTATTGTTGGGGACATGCATATCCCCGTTGAGGTAACCTAGTATTATTCAAATATTCTCCGGTTTCATGTCATTCGGAAGAAGTTTGTTAATAAGACTTGATCAATCTTGTTAATGGATTCCTTTTGATGGGCATGAGATGCATGAATTTAGAAAGCACAACTTTCTGTACCCACTTTTCACTTTCTGTTATTTAGAATAAATAAAGAAAAAATAGTATTATCTCTCTGTTTTCTGAATTATCCGTGCAATAAAAGATGTACCGAAAATAAAAGTTCTCCAAATGCCCTGAAAATTTAGTATGATTTTTTATAGAATATTTAAGAATTTCTGGCACTGAACACACCAGGGGGCTTCACCAGTGGGCCACAAGGGTGGAGGGCGCGCCCTACCCCCCTGGGCGCGCCCCCTACCTTGTGGGTCCCACGTGGGTCCCCTTCCCTTATTCCAGCACCCATCCACTTCGTCTTCCTCCAGAAAAATCATCCTGTAGCTCAAACCCGTGTTATAGCTCATCTTGCTCCCATTTTTGATCTCCTTGTGCCAAGCTCCATTTGCAAAACTATTTTGGGGGATTGTTCTTTGGTATGTGACTCCTCCAATGGTCCAATTAGTTTTTGTCCTAGTGCTTTATTTATTGCAAATTTTTGCTACTGTGGTGACCTTGTTCTTGAGCTTGCATGTCAAATTTATATGGTCCAAAGTAGTTTTGATGCATGATATAGCTTCTAGACACTTGTAGGAGTACTTTCTATCAATCTTGTTGAGTTTGGTTCACTTTTATTTTGAGTCACTAAAAATTTCAGAAATTTTTCAGAGGAAGAAAAATGTTTAGGAAAATGTATCAAGGTGGTTCCTCGAGAAGCACCGAGGCGCGCGATGCGTGAGCTGGACCTTGAACCACCAAGGGAAGCTCAAGTGCGGCCTTTTGAATGGCCTTCGGATGAATTCATGGTTCATGCAAGTTTCAAGGATGAGTTTGATGCATACGTGCAAAATGCGGGCCTTGGGGACTTCGTGTCAGATAAGTGCCGACGATACTATCACCTCACTGATTCCTTTGTGCGGAGGTTTGAATTTACATCCCAGCGCAATACTGATTCTGTCATGTTTGATCTTTATGATAAATCTTATACCATGGACCTAGAAGATTTTAGTGATGCATGCAAAATTCCACAATGGGGTATTCTTAGTGAGCCTCGCAAGGCTGAATACAATGATTTCCTTGATAGCATCACCATGGGAGAAACTAGAAATATCACACAAGCTACCATAGGGAGCATTCACTTTCCTGCCATACATTATTTGCTCTCTTTATAGGTAGATGCATTAACAGTAAGCATGAGCATTGCCACCTTTGTGTTCCAGATCTTAGTGTCCTCAAGTGTGCGGTGTTAGGTGATAAGCGATATAACTTGGGGGCTATTATTGCGAGGAGGTTACACCTTAATGCTAAAGATGGAGATTTATTTGGTGGGATTTATGCAACTCGTTTAGCTAATTATCTTGGTATACCCATAAGAGGGAATGACATTGAGTTGCCACCTGCTTTTCTAGATTATAATGCTATGGTATGCTACCGGTTTCTTGAGAGGAACAAACAGTCCCTCCAGTACCGAGTAATCTTGGACAGACGGCGTGCTATCCATATTACCCTTCCTGCTCCTGCCTTCTTTAACTTCCAGGTAAAAGAGAGATATTTTATAACCGGAGAGGAGGCAAACGAGTATGAGAGAGCAGAAGTGGCCGCTTGCCTCCATGAAACAGCTCGCCAAGCGGTAGCTGCCGCAGCACAGTACAACCCCAAATACGATTTTGGATACAATCCAGGCCGGTCGTGGCCATAGACCAACTTAGGCCAAAAGCCTAAGCTTGGGGGAGTACGTATTTCTCACTGACATTACATTCATGTTCACACATTCATTCTAGTTATCGGTGATCAAACTTTTTCATTGTATTATGCATGTTAGTTTATTGTCTTTTTCCTGGTTTCTTCTTGTGTGTTTGACAAACCTTAAGCACTACTGCAGGATGCTGCTAACACGACACTACGATCAGAGACCCTTCGACGTAACTGTGTGCGATGCAATAATCGCAAATGGAGGTGTAAAAAACCGTCAAAAAAGGTGCAAGACGTTTGCGATGACGGATGCATCAAACACGGTTCAGATTTTGGTTGCGTGTGCGATGCAGGGCATATGGTTCAGTTCAATGAACTGTTTACGATGAGGAAGAAGAACAGAAACTGGAAGCCAGATGAAAGCGTGTGTGATATACGGCATACAGTTCACTCAGATTAATTGTTTGTGATTAGGCGGAACAACAGAAACGAGCAGCTACATAAAGGTGTGTGCGATTGAGGGCATACGCTTCAGAAGGATTAACTGTTTGCGATTAGGCAACAGAACAGAATCGGTCAGCCAGATCAAAGTGTCTGTGATTGATCTCATACACTTCACACGGATGAACTGTTTGCGATTAGCCACAACAAACAGAAACAGTTAGACAGATCAACGTGTGTGCGCTAGACGGGCACACATTCTAATTAAAAGAAGTGTGCGCGATGGTAATAACGAGCGCGCACAGTTCTTGAACAAGACGTGTGCTGACATTGCCTATTGCGGTGCAGCCTATGATGCTAACGCCACGTACGCGGCCGAGAAAGCGTGCCCACGTTACGCCTTCCAGGAATAGTGCCGCACTTAGAACCATCAATAAATTTTGAGCATGCGTCCCGTCACATTCCAAATTACTGCCACGCATTATTTAATCGCAAACCTGTTCACACCGATCAAAACCTAAACAGTTTCACACTTAGGAGCGTATTAATACTCGTTTATAAATAATACTACTCCAAGATGACTGCACATTCCTCCTCAACTCCTCATCCACAAAAACAAACAAGGCATTCATCATCGTTCCCTTGCGTCTGCCATGGCCAGCGTGAGTTCTGGGTCGAGAGATTGCCACCAGGGAGAGGCGAGCATGAAAGCGGAAGCACGAGAGATGTCCCGCCTCGCCGCGAAAGCAGTTGGCATGTCCTGCAGCGTGGTCGTAGCAGCAGAGAGGTCCCACCGCGCCGCCGAAGCAGCACGGAGGTCCCGCCGCGCCGTCGATGCAGCAAATTGCTCATGCCGCGCCGCGGAAGCAGAAGAGATGTCCCGCTGCTCCGCGAATGCAGCAGAGATGTCCTCCCGCGCCGCGGCGGCTTGGGAAAATGTCTCATGGGCAGGCGAGGACTCTTACAGGCGCATGCATGCGATCGTCCATAGCTAGATGGATCAGATCTCCGGCTGCGCGAGGTTGCAGGACGACATGAAAGCCCTTTTGAATAGGCTACCGGCGTCATCCGTCAACTAAATGAGAGCAATGTGAAGCTCCTGGCCAAGCGCGACCTGCTAAGGGCGAAGATCGTCGGAAGTGCGGAGCAGCAGGAGGAGACCACTGCCTTGTTGAAGAGGACCGGCATCATCGCCGAGAAACTTATGGACGACAATGCCATGCTGCACATCAAGCGCAGAAGGCTGGTGGAGGAATTCATGGATGATCTCAAGCAACATCTTGAGGACAAGAAAGAGCTCATCGCCGCTCGCCGCGGAGACTAGTTCCTGCGGTCTGCAGCAATGCATCAAGAAAGTAGAGATCAGCGAGCCAGATCGTTGTCTTCCTTCTTCTTTTTCCCTTGTGTATTTCGGGCGTTGCCGTATGTGGCTTTTTTAAATTATGTTCCTAAATGTGTAAGAAAATTATTATCCACTGTCATCGTCCTTATATTCATCGTGCTTGCTATAAGTCGCAGTCGATGCTATATAGGTCCGTCGGATCTTACATCAAGATCCGTGCAAAACTTTCTTTTCAGATTTTCATTTTCTCTCTTAAATCTCAGTCCAATGAGACATAGCCACGCTGTGAAACAGGGGCTCGAGTGTCATTAATAGAGATGCTCGGAGGGAGGTGCGCGGCGGATAGAGGTCAAAGGGCTCTCCTCCCGATGAGCACGCGCAGGGGTCTGATCGCACGCCTCCCGTACTCAAATAGCTACCCCGCAAGACACCACCTAGCCAATAAAAAAGGGGACGCGTGGGGGCACGTAATTGGTAAGTAGAATGCCCACGGTTTCAATAAGACTTGTGTTTCCGATTTGCAACATGACAGCGCTCGTTCCAAAATGACTTTGTTGATTGTTAATGTGTGTGCCTTCGCAAATCGGACAGAAAAAGTACCACAGCATGTTGGTGCCATGTCATGACACCATGCCAAGTTTCATGCTTTTCAGGCGTGTTTTGGATTTACAGGAATTAAAAAACCAAGTTTCTCAATCTTTCCGGCCGAGCCACGACGCCCAGATGTTTGAATTTCATTCCCATTTCTTGCATAGGACCTAGAAATTCACCCAAGGACACACATGTGATTTTTCAACCAACTTTGGTGCACTGGAGCATGTGCTTGTATTTCAAATTTGAATTATGCACATTAAATGCCCAGAAATTCAATTAATGTATAAAAAGGCCAAACGAACCCGGAATAATTCCAAAATTTAGCACGATACTTCTATTTGGTCTAATCTGCGTAAAAAAAATTACCACGGCATGTTGATGCTGCTCCATGATAGCTTGCTAAGTTTCATGAATTTCAGACGAGTTTTGGATTTACTAGAATTTCAAAGCAAGGTATCTCAACGTTTTGCCGGCAATCAACAGTGCCCTGGTGTTTGAAATTCATTCCCATTTCTTGCATGGGACCTAAGCATGCACCAAAGGACACAGATTTGATTTTTCAACCAATTTATATGCACTGGAGCATGTGCATGCATTTCAAATTTGAATTATGCACATAAAATGCCTAGAAAACCCAATTAATGTATAAAAATGTCCAAACGAACCCGAAAAATTCCAAAACTTAACAAAACACTCTTGTTGTTCTATGTTGACACTAGAAATTTTTCGAAAGCAATAAGAGGCAACGGTATCGTTTCATCCCCAAAGGTGGCACGTTGACTACCGAAACCATCAGGCTTGTTGTGAGAAGCTCTGGTTTGCGAGAAGCTTATACCCAAACCTGCCCCAAATGGGACAAAAAATTTACCATGGCATGTTGATGCCGCTCCATGATAGCATGCCAAGTTTCATGAATTTCAGACGACTTTTGGATTTACTAGAATTTAAAAACCAGGTATCTCAATGTTTTGCCGGCAATCAACAGTGCCCTGGTGTTTGAAATTCATTCCCATTTCTTGCATGGGACCTAAGCATGCACCCAAGGACACAAATTTGATTTTTCAACCAATTTATATGCACTGGAGCATGTGCATGTATTTTAAATCTGAATTATGCACATAAAATGCCTAGAAAACCCAGTTAATGTATAAAAATGTCCAAACGAACCCCAAAATTCCAAAACTTAACACAACACTCCTGTTGTTCTATGTTGACACTAGAATTTTTTAAAAGCAATAAGAGGCAACGGATATCGGTTCGTCCCCAAAGGTAGCACGTTCCCTACGGAAACCATCAGGCTTGTTGTGAGAAGCTCTGGTTTGTGAGAAGCTTATACCCAAACCTGCCCCGAATGGGACAAAATTTTTACCACGACATGTTGATGATGCTCCATGATACCATGCCAAGTTTCATGAATTTCAGACGAGTTTTGGATTTACTACAATTTAAAAACCAGGTTTCTCAACGTTTGCGGCCGAGTGACGGTGGCAGGGTGTTTAACATTCATTCCTATTTCTTCCATGGGACCTAAGCATGCAACCAAGGACATAGATTTTTTATTTTCAACCAATTTATATGCACTAGAGCATGTGCATGTAGTTAAAATTTGAATTATGCACGTAAATGCATTGAAAACTCAATTAATGTATAAAAATCTCGAAACAAACCCCAAAAAATTCCAAAAATTAACACAACACTCCTGTTTTTCTATGTTGACACTAGGAAAATAATTGAAATCAACAAGAGACAATGGATATCGTTTCATCCGAAAAGGAGAAACGTTCCCTACCGAAACCATCACACTTGTTGTGAGAAGCTCTGGTTTGTGAGAAACTTATACCAAAACCTGCCTCAAATGGGACAAAAAATTTACCATGGCATGTTGATGCCGCTCCATGATAACATGCCAAATTTCATGAATTCGGACGACTTTTGGATTTACTAGAATTACAAAAGCAAGTACACCGACATTTGCCGGAGAGCCACGGTGCCGTGGTGTTCGAAATTCATCCCCATTTCTTGCATGGGACATAAGCATAAACCCTTGCACTCATATATGATTTTACAACCCATGTTGGTGCACCGGAGCATGTGCATGTAGTTTAATTTTGAATTGTGCACCTGAAATGGCTAGAAAACCAATTTAATGTATAAAATGTCCAAACGAACCCTGAATAATTCCAATTCTTTTATGACACACATATAGTTGCATGTTCACTGCAGATAAATGTTCTAGCAATTCAAACACCGTCCATTGCCGCTGTGACCCCATTACGTAGTTCAAATCAAGTAGATCCCACATATTTTACTATCACCAACCGTGCGAGATGCAGTACAAAATATCCTAGAGCACAGTCGGTGTGTAGTACGCCTATGTCTTACGCGAGAAGGTGCGTCGGCTACAGTCCACAGTCAGCGTGTCAAGCACACTAGCTCGCTCCCCAAATACTCCCACCTCTGCATCCCTCGCAATCTCGTAAATATTACTGCCTAGTAATCTCGAAAATATCTACCGCCTGGAAGGTTTTAATATTTGATAGCACACAATTAGTATGTGCGGACCGTGTGCGATGTCTGTTACTCCCGCTCTGCTTTAGTCCCTTGATTCAAATTTTCAGTAGCCCTGGCATTTTACTCCCACCTCTGCATCCCTCGCAATCTCAAAAATATCTGCTCGCCCTTGATCCAAATTTTCAGTAGCCCCGCCTTGTTACTCCCTCCTAGTAAAATTTTCAGTTGCCACAGTATTTCCTCAAAGACCACCTTGCCCCCCCTCCACACACACCACACACTCCCCAAAACCTCCGCTCACACCGACACACACCACCCCCGAAACCATTGGTAGGTCGCCGCCATCGCCGCCGCCTCCATCCTCAACCTCTGCCTGTGTGCCGGGGAGCTCGAGGAGCCAATTGGAAAAAAGAGGTTTATCGCGGTCTTTCGCCCAACACCGGCGAGGTGGCCACTGAGGTGTCCCTGTCGTCCTACGTGGGCTCGATCCGCCGTCGCCGGTCCCCCAATCCACCCGCCGCCGCGCCCCTATGCCGGTTCGAGGACTTCGCCGTCCTCGCTCAAGCTCGGCAGCCGACGAGGTTCTACCTCGGGGTCCGATAACGGCGGTGTGGGATGTGGGTCGCCAAGATTACAGATCAGGAGACCCACACCCGCTGGTGGCTCGGTAGCTTCCACACGGCCGAGCTCGCGGCCATGGAGTACGACCGCTGGCAGGTCCGCTACCACGGCGCAGCGGCTAGGCTCAATTTCCCCTTTGACACACATCCGGTCGACCTCGTTCCGCCGGAGCCAGGGTGGTGAGCTCGGCTATGGCGCGGGAGGACCGCGAGGCGTGGGAGGGCCTCGAGGCCGAGGCCGCCGATGAGGCCTACATTTGAGAGCTCCGCCGGCAGCACCCGGAGCTCGTGGAGGCGGAGCGGGCGATCTTTGCCGGTGTGGAGGGCCGCGAGGTTATCACACTCTCCTCCTATGACGACGTCGAAGGCGGCGAGGACGGCGGCGCAGACGGCGGCAAAGTTATCGCACTCTCCTCCGATGACGAGGTCGAAGGAGGCGAGGACAGCGGCGCGGAGGGCGCCGAGGTGGGCCCGGAGGACAAGGAGATCGACGTTGATGAGTGGAGGAGTGCCTTCCCCAACGACCCCGACGACGGCACCGGCCCGGACCCGGCTCGCGGCACACCGTACATGACGAGGAAGGATTGACTCAACCTCTACTTCGACTGAAAGTAGTTTAACTTAGTTTAAATTTAAGTTTTATGTTCGGTTATGAAAAACTATCTATGTTTATGTTGGAATGCATGCTACTTTCGGTTGAACCTGCTTTGAACTTGATCAAATTGAAGTTTACAACGTTAAGTTTAGGGGATCGACTAGAAAAGGCCAAAAATTGATGGAGTATATATATATATATCAACTAAGGGTTTTAGTCCATTAACTTTTAAAGGATCGGCTAGAGATGGCCTTATGACTTGTTTATTTCAGTTCTTCACAATGTGATGCTCTATATGTGCAACTATTCGTCGTGCAGTTCAATTCATCAATAACAGTTTCAACAATACCACTATGAATTACGATATTTGGTTGCTGTTAAGGATATTGCAGTTAACATGCCTTTTCATTTTATTAACAATAACTAGTGTACTTTAGACCTTCACAATACCAGTTTGAATGACTATTTGCTTATTTTTAAATGTTATGCCTGATACAGTTAACGCACCTTTCCACTTCTTGTTTTGCTTAACTAACGTGCTTAAGCCTGCACACTGAAGCTACATAGCAACATGCATTGTACTGAATGACTAAATATGCAATCCCAGGCTACATAGCAACAAGGAAGGGTGTTACCTTAATGTTCTGATGATGTCTAGATATATATGTAATAAAATATATATAATGGGATAGAGGGAGTGTTATACTACATCATTTTACAATTGTTGTTTAGCTTCTAATATTAACTTGGTGCTTTTAGGTAGATATGTCATTGCCAAAGATCCACACTCCGACCCTTTCTGCGTATGGGGCAATGAGATATTCATGAACCAGCATCAAGTGAGGAAACTGATAAAGACTATTATTAAAATGGGTCAAAAGATGTCAATCAAACTATTTGTTTACACTTTATGCAAGACAATAGTGAACTTCAGGATGGTAAGTAAGAACCATGTAGCCTTCTTTTTACTGTCGGTAATGAGTTGTGTTAGATGACAATGTCTGAATCTTTTTTCCTTTGAAGTGGATCCTGAAGCAGTTTACTCAAGATTAACTTTCAAACTACATGATTGGCGGCCAACCATCACAAGGGGTTGGACTAGAGTCGTGCGTGCCTTCTGCATCTAGGAGAGCACAATAGGGCCAATCCGCTTCACGTTGTTCAGCAACCAGAATGTCTGCCGCCTCTTTCTTTTCCATCTGTAATAGTACAAGTATAGAACCCTGGTTCATCATTCTTTATTTGGTGCTTATGTAATTCTTAAACAAATGTACCTATGAATCGAATAATGCATTGCTTGTTTCAACTTGATGGATACGAATAAAGCTATAGCCTACTTTCAAGTTTAAATTAGGTACAATTTTAAATAGCAGCAATTAAATTAGGGCGAAATTACGGTGTGGAGGTCATTATGGTGCACACGGTTAATAAAGCACATCGTGTCCGACACGGTTCACGGAGAGGAAACGTGTGTAACAATGCACACAGTTGCCGTTTGCAAAGCGTGTGCGATGTCAGACACTATCACATACGGTGCGGGAAAACTAAATGTGTATGATTGTCTACCTATCATACACGGTTTATAATCATGAACTCTTTGTGATGTGCTAGGCATCGTAAACGTAGAGCCAATTTGGTACGTGCCTGGAATCTGCCTGGTTTTAGGTAAAACCACAAAATTCCCACCGCAATGGCAATGCGAGCACAAACGAGCAGCAAGGATGAAGTGTTTGGGATATTCGAGATATCGGAAACGGTTATATAGGGACAACTATATGCATCAAGGCACCCTATCGCCGACGGTTTCTGGGTCGTGTTGGAAGGACCCCCCGTATCGCCCACACTCACTTGGCGATGGTTCCAGATGCCGTCGTGGAAAGGGGTTAAAAACCGTTTGTATAGCACCTCGCTGTACCAGTGAAGAAAAACCAAAAAATATTAGTTGTAGCTTATTTCCTTTCCATGTTTATTTAGTTGTAATATTAAAGAAAACCCAAAAAGTTTCTCGTTCTTCTTTTGTTTGTTGGGAGCTTTCCCGTGTAAATATTTTTTCTCGTTCTTGTTTTACCTTCATCAGAAAAACAAAAACTCCAAAAACATTTCAGTGTGTTTCTTTGAACTTCTTTTATTTTCTTTGGGAGTCGAGAGGAGAAGACCACGATGAAAATGTTGAGTGGCTCTCTTATGTATTATTGCTAATCTAACAAAGAGCCCATATTACCTTGTCTTCTCCTTTGAATAAATGTTTGCAGATTCCAGCTTAGTCCGATGCACGTGCACTATTATTATTATCCACACCGTTCGGTCGTGCAAGTGAAAGGCAATAATGACGATATATGATGAAATGATTGAGATGAGGAAAAGCTGGTATGAACTCGACCTATCTTTTTTTGTAAATATGATTAGTTCATCATTCTTGATTCAGCCCATAATGAATGAAACATGTTTGCAATGACAATTAGAGATTATAGTTATTCATGCCATACTTAATTAGCTTGGAGTTTATAATGGTTTACCTTGCGTGCCAATATGCTTTTAAAATGGTTGTGATGTAGTATGATAGGATGGTATCCTCCTTTGAATGATTCGAGTGGCTTGACTTGGCACATGTTCACGCATGTAGTTGAAACAAAATCAACATAGCCTCCACGATTTTATGTTCATGGTGATTTACATCCTACTCATGCTTGCACTCAATGTTGGTTAATCTCAATGCATGTTTATGACTGTTGTTGGTCGCTCCCCAGTCTTTTGCTAGCCTTCACTTGTACTAAGAGGGAATACTACTTGTGCATCCACTTCCATAAACCCAAAGTTGTTCCATATGAGTCCACCATACCTGCCTATATGCGGTATTTACCTGCCGTTCCAAGTAAATTTGCATGTGCCAAACTCTAAACCTTCAAATAATAATCTGTTTTGTATGCCCAAATCGCTCATGTGGTGACTGGGGGCTATTAGTATCTTCCGTGCTAGGTGGGTTATTCTCACGATCACTGGACTCCGCGCATCATTGACGAGAAAATGGATGGTAACCGGGATGCCCAGTTCCATGCTCAAATCATATCAAAATATGACTTCAAACAAAACTCCCCCAGGATTGTTGTTAGTTGGACGGTACCCGTAGTTTTGGACCAGCCATGGAATGTGTTTGTTAGTGGTGGGGGAGTATAAACTTTACCATTCTGTTTGGGAACCGCCTATAATGTATCTAGTGTGGAAGATACTGAGATCTCTTGGTTGTTATGTTGACAATGAAAGCATACCACTCAAAATATTATTCATCTCTGTTTTAAAACTCGAGCTCTAGCACCTCTACAAATCCCTGCTTCCCTATGCGAAGGGCCTATCTATTTACTTTTACTGCTGAGTCATCATCCTCTAATAAAAAGCACCAGTTAAAGGGCACCACTATCATTTGTATGCACTGTTATTAATTTATATTGAGTATGACTGTGACTGGATCTATTTTGCCATGAATTACAATGTCTAGTCAGTCCTTGATCTTCGGGGGTGCTCTGCATTTATCTTTTGCGGTCTCAGAAAGGGCTAGCAAGATACTCCCCCGTAAACTAATATAAGAGCGTTTAGATCACTACTTTAGTAATCTAAACACTCTTATATCAGTTTACAAAGGGAGTACCATTTTGTTATATCATATCATGATTGTTTTGAAAAAAGTGTTGTCATCTGAGATTCATTATTATTGCTCGCTAGTTGATTGTGCCATTGATATGAGTAAATGTGAGACCTAAATGTTATTGTGAATACGGTTAGTTCATAATATTTGCTGCAAACCTGAATGTTGGCTTTACATATTCGCAACAACAAGATCAAACACAGTTTGTAAAAGTTTTTCTTTATCACTTTCAGTTTGTCAACTGAATTGCTTGAGGACAAGCAATGGGTTAAGCTTGGGGCCAAACTCTTTGCCCTTGTTTTGCACTCTAATTTGCATAATTTCAATGGAACTAACCTGGACTGACGCTGTTTTCAGCAGCATTGCCTTGGTGTTATTTTTGTGCAGAAATAAAAGTTCTCAGAATGACCTGAAACTTCACAGAGAATATTTTTGGAATAAATAAAAAATATTGGCGAAAGAATCAACAGAGGTGGACCCACCGGCTGTCCACAAGGGTGGAGGGCGCCCCCTGCCTTGTGGGTCCCCTGGACCTCCACCGACCTCAACTCCAACTCCATATATTCGCGTCCGAGGAGAATAAAAATCAGAGAGAAGGATTCATCATGTTTTACGATACGGAGCCACCGCCACCTCCCGTTCTTCCTCGGGAGGGCAGATCTGGAGTCTGTTTTGGGCTCTCGAGAGGGGAAATCGTCGCCATCGTCATCATCAACCATCCTCCATCACCAATTTCATGATGCTCACCACCATGTGTGAGTAATCCCATAGTAGGCTTGCTGGACGGTGATGGGTTGGATGAGATTTACCATATAATCGAATTAGTTTTGTTAGGGTTTGATCTCTAGTACCCACTATGTTCTAAGATTGATGTTGCTATGACTTTGCTATGCTTAATGCTTGTCACTAGGGCCCGAGTGCCATGATTTCAGATACGAACCTATTATGTTTTCATGAATATATTTGTGTTCTTGATCCTATCTTGCAAGTTATAATCACCTACTACGTGTTATGATCCGGCAACCCCGGAGTGACAATAGTCGGGACACTTCCCGGTGATGACCGTAGTTTGAGGAGTTCATGTATTCACTAAGTGCTAATGCTTTGGTTCGGTTCTCTATTAAAAGGAGGCCTTAATATCCCTTAGTTTCTATTAGTAACCCGCTGCCACTGGAGGGTTGGACAAAAGATGTCATGCAAGTTCTTTTCCATAAGCATGTATGACTATATACGGAATACATGCCTACATTGTATTGATGAATTGGAGCTAGTTCTATGTCACCCTGGGTTATAACTATTGCATGATGGATGCCATCCAACATAATTATCCATCATTGATCCATTGCCTACTGTGACGCCCCCGATTCAATTGTACACTAATCATACACGCAAACATGTACGATCAAGATCAGGGACTCACGGGAAGATATCACAACACAACTCTAAAAAGTAAAATAAGTCATACAAGCATCATAATACAAGCCAGGGGCCCCGAGGGCTCAAATACAAGTGCTCGATCATAGATGAGTCAGCGGAAGCAACAATATCTGAGTACAGACATAAGTTAAACAAGTTTGCCTTAAGAAGGCTAGCACAAACTGGGATACAGATCGAAAGAGGCGCAGGCCTCCTGCCTGGGATCCTCCTAAACTACTCCTGGTCGTCGGCGGCGGCCTGCACGTAGTAGTAGGCACCCTCGGCGTAGTAGGGGTCGTCGTCGACGATGGAGTCTGGCTCCTGGGCTCCAGCATCTGGTTGCGACAACCAGGAAGAGAGGAAAGGGTGGGAAAGGGGGAGAAAAGCAACCGTGAGTACTCATCATAAGTACTCGCAAGCAAGGATCTACACTACTTATGCATGGGTATCTGTGTAAAGGGGTAATATCGATGGACTGAACTGCAGAATGCCAGAATAAGAGGAGGATAGCTAATCTTGTCGAAGACTACGCTTCTGGCAGCCTCCATCTTGCAGCATGTAGAAGAGAGTAGATGGTAAGTTCACCAAGTATCATCGCATAACATAATCCTACCCGGCGATCCTCCCCTCGTTGCCCTGTTAGAGAGCGATCACCGGGTTGTATCTGGCACTTGAAAGGGTGTGTTTTATTAAGTATCCGGTTCTAGTTGTCATAAGGTCAAGGTACAACTCCGGGTCGCCTATTATTGTGGACACGACTATTCGAATAGATCAACTTCCCTGCAGGGGTGCACCACATTACCCGACACGCTCGATCCCCTTTGGCCGGACACACTTTCCTGGGTCATGCCCGACCTCGGAAGATCAACACGTCGCAGCCCCACCTAGGCACAACAGAGAGGTTAGCACGCCGGTCTAAATCCTGTGCGCGCAGGGGTCTGGGCCCATCACCCATTGCACACCTGCACACCTGCACATTGCGTACGCGGCCGGTGAGCAGACCTAGCAACCTCCATTACAAAGGAAGTTGTGTTACGCGGTCCAACCCGGCGCACGTCGCTCAGTCGCTGACGTCACGAAGGCTTCGGCTGATACCACGACGCCGGTTGCCCATATCTTGTCCCACGTGGCGGTTAGTGCGTATAAGGTCAACGACCCAACCCAGATCAAATACCAAGATCTTGTTAAGCGTGTTATTGTGAAGTAACCGCAGACGCCGGCCAGGGCCAGGCTCACCTCTCTCCTAGGTGGTCTAAACCTGCCCTGTCGCTCCGCCACAAAGTAACAGTCGGGGGCCGTCGGGAACCCAGGCCCACCTCTACCGGGATGGAGCCACCTGCCCCTTTAACCCCCATCTCCGAACAGTATCATAAGTAATGTAACAGTATAAAGTATATAGCATATGCCCGTGATCACCTCCCGAGTGATCACGGCCCAGTAGTATAGCATGGCAGACGGACAAGAATGTAGGGCCACTGATGGAATACTAGCATCCTATACTAAGCATTTAGGATTGCAGGTAAGGGTAACAACTGTAGCAACAATGACAGGCTATGCAGCAGAATAGGATTAATCGAAAACAGTAACATGCTACACTACTCTAATGCAAGCAGTAGAGAGAAGGGAAAGGCGATATCTGGTGATCAAGGGGGGCTTGCCTGGAAGCTCTGTTGCACAGGAAGAAGGGTCGTCGGTGATGTAGTCGTACTCAGTGGCATCAACATCGGTCTCGGGGTCTACCGGAGAAGAAGAGGGGAAGAAATAGTAAATACGGAGCAAACAAAGCATCACAAAATATAACAAGCAATACGCGGTGCCAGGGGTGATCTAACGCAGGGATAGGTGATACCGGCAAAGGGGGGGGGGACATCCGGGAAAGTATTCCCGGTGTTAGGCATTTTGGACAGATGAAACGAAGGGGGATTGTTGCATGTTCGCTATGCTAGGAACGTGTGGCAGACGAACGGACTGCATATTCGGGTTCGTCTCATCGTTCTGAGCAACTTTCATGTACAAAGTTTTTCCATCCGAGCTACGGTTTATTTTATATTAATTTTGAAAGATTTAATCAATTTTTTGGATTTAATAAATTAATTTAATTCGAAAATTAATTACTGCATCAGCACGATGTCAGCATGACGTCAGCAGTCAACAGAGGCGTTGACTGGGTCGCTGACGTGTGGGTCCCGCATGTCGTTGACTGTTTAGTTAATTAACAGTAGTTAATTAGGTTACTTATTAATTAGGTTAATTAAACATAATTAATTAAGTTATATAATTTTATTTTTTTCATTATTTTTTATATAATTCTCTTTTTTAATACGTTTTGTGGGCGGGGCCCAAATGTCATAGGCCCCAAGGGGCCTAGCGGGGCGGATCTAACAGGGCGGGTTATTGGGCATTGGGCGTGGGCGCCCGAGGCCACCAGGGGCAAGGCTGGCGGGTTGCCGGCGGCCACCGCACGAGTGGCAGCAGGGCGCGGGGGCCAGGGCGGCGCGCTGGGGTCGGCCATGGCGCGACCAGCAAGGGGTGTGGGAGGCGCGGCGGCAGCAGTGAATGGCGAAGCGGGGGGCAAAGGGAGGCAGCTGCGGCAGCCGAAGACGGCGCAGCAGCTTCGCGAGCACGGGGAGGGGTCGGACGCGGCAAGCACGGCAGCCAGTAGGGCACGCACGCAGGACGTGGGTGGCTGCAGCAGCAAGCAGCGCCGGCGGCGACAAACAGCGGCAGCAATAGGAGCAGCTGGTAGGGAGGGAGCGTCTGCGAGCGAGCGCGGACGCGGGCAACGGCGAGCGAGTGCAGTGGGGGGGGGGCGAGCGCGCGCTGCGGGTGGAATGGCGCGGCGGTGCGGGGACGTGCGCGCACGGGCGAAGCAGTGCAGCCGCAGCAGTCTGCGGGAGCGGGCGACAGGAACGGTTAGAGAGGAGGAGAGGGAGGCCATGGCCTCACCGGGGTTTTAGGGCACGGGGCAGTGGGGCGTGTGGAGGATGACGGGGACGACGGTGCCGGAGACGGGGAGGCAGCTCGGCGAGGTGGCGTGGTTGAGGCAGGGTTCCGGGCGACGGCGACGTGGTCCAGCAGCATCGGGGGCGGCGAGGCCTGGTGTACGCCATCGTGGGAGGAGACGAGGAGGCGACGAGGTCCGGCGGGCGGCGGGGACGACCTGGGGTGTCGGGCGACCAGGGCGTCGGGTGCCCCGATCCCGATCCAGAATGGGGAGGAAGAGGGAATGAGAGGGGATCGGGAGGGGGGAGTGGTGCGGTCAGGGGGGCTAGGGTTTCGGTAGTGGGTGTTGTCGGTGTCAAAACCGGCGGATCTCGGGTAGGGAGTCCCGAACTGTGCGTCTAAGGCGGATGGTAACAGGAGGCGAGGGACACAATGTTTACCCAGGTTCGGGCCCTCTCGACGGAGGTAATACCCTACTTCCTACTTGATTGATCTTGATGATATGAGTATTACAAGAGTAGATCTACCACGAGATCGTAGAGGCTAAACCCTAGAAGCTAGCCTATGATTATGATTGTTGTTGTCGTACGGACTAAACCCTCCAGTTTATATAGACACCGGAGGGGGCTAGGGTTACACAGAGTCGGTTACAAGGGAGGAGATCTACATATCCGAAATGCCAAGCTTGCCTTCCACACAAAGGAGAGTCCCATCCGGGCACGGGAGGAAGTCTTCAATCTCGTATCTTCATAGTCCAACAGTCCGGCCAAAGTATATAGTCCGGCCGTCCGAGGACCCCCTAATCCAGGACTCCCTCAGTAACCCCTGAACCAGGCTTCAATGACGATGAGTCCGGCGCGCAGATCATCTTCGGCATTGCAAGGCGGGTTCCTCCTCCGAATACTCCATAGAAGATTTTGAACACAAGGATCGTGTCCGGCTCTTCAAAACAAATTCCACATACCCCCGTAGAGAGTATAATATTTCACAAATCTAATCTGCTAACAACTTTTCATAACGTGACATCCTGCTGTGGTTCGGTCATTACGAACCGTTTTCCCAGCCTGCAACTGCACATGTTGCGAGGCGGTTTTATTGGCACGTCTTGTCGAAGCAGAGATCGTGTTCCCCTTATGACGGGATTCTCATCAATACGGGTGTGGGTAACCCAATCGTGCCCGCTGGTATGACTCCTCGATTTTAGGCAAGTTCCAAACAGCCAGGCGGAGGACGCTTGATATTCACCCTCTTTATAAAGGGGCCAAGGCCTGCCCTTTTCTGCTCGCGCTCGATCCTTCCCTTCCCCCACCTCGAATTCCAACACCCAAGGCTCAGGCTAAGCGCTTCGGACCCTCAATCATGTCCAGATCCAACCTTCAAGGCCGGTGGATGGCCTCCTCTATCACAGAGGAGGACATCAAGAAGCTAAGAGAAGCCAGGTATCTGACCGCCGAAATCTCGCACAGGCTGCCTGCTCAAGGGCAGGTCATCCCCACTCCCGAACCCAACGAGAGTGTCGTATTTGTTTCCCACTTCCTCCGAGGGCTAGGCTTTAGTCTTGATCCCTTTGTTAGAGGGCTTATGTTCTATTACGGGCTTGATTTCCATGATCTGGCTCCGGATTCCATCCTTCACATCTCGTCGTTCGTCGTCGTGTGTGAGGCCTTCCTCCGCATCACCCGACACTTCGGCTTATGGCTCAAGACCTTCAATGTGAAGCCGAAGATGATCGATGGGCGACACGCAGAATGCGGAGGTGCCATAATAAGCAAAGGCGCCGATGCTCCATGGCCAAAGGCTTCCTTCCCGGAGATGTCCAACTTATGGCAGCGGGAGTGGTTTTACATCACGGCTCCCCGAAGTACTAAGTGGGTAGCTGCCCCCGCCTTCCATTCGGGGCCCCCGCCACAACTGGCGTCATGGGTCAACAAGGGGCTGGACTGGGGGCCGGTTAATGACGTGCCGAAATTGCAGAGTCGCATCCGAGATCTCCTCAAGAGAGATGTTAGCCTTGTCAAGGTAATGCAAGTCATGCTAGTTCGTCGGGTCCTGCCATGCCAACGTCGACCTCTCCGTATGTGGGAGTTCAACCCGGAAGGACCACGAACTATTCAGCGATTCTTCGGCGTGACACTCGAAGAGATGTATGGATTGTTCTTCAGATCACGAATAAAGTGTCCGGACACCATCGAGGATGTGGGTCTGAACTGCAATCGTCCAGATACCCATGTAAGTAATTCTGCGGTCGAACATGCTGTCTTTTCATTTGTCACAACATCATTCTGAAAAATCGCTCTTTGAACAGGACTAGATAAAAAAGGCGAAGATGATCAGGTGTTCGGCCCCCCTTCCCGAAGGCTCGCTGGATCCTGTGCTAGCCAGGATGCTTGAGCATGCACCTTATAAAGTGCCATCAGAGGAAGATAAAGGGAGGAATAAAGAAGCCGAAAGCGGGCCTCACGCATTACTCATCCAAACCAGGGGAATTAGTGTCTCCGCGAAGGAGGATAACCAGGGAGAAGAATCTAAAACTCCCTCTCCCCAAGGAAGGAAGAGGACCGCCTCTCAAGACATGGAAACGAGGGTTCCCAAACGAGGGAAGAAACCTTCGCCAGGGGGCCCTACCCCGGAGGGCATCCTTACCGCACAGTGCCCGCAAGGGGATCAGCCCTCCACCGAGCTGTAAGTGAACAAGAGTACTTTTGGTAAATATATCCTGCTTCATCTCTGAGGACAATAACCGAGACGTTTGTCTTGTAGTTCGGATCGTAGCCCTTCTCGACGGAGTTCGTCTTCGGGGGATCTTCTTCCGAAGATGCTGGAGAGCGAAACACCTCCCCCTGTCTCCCGTCTCACGAGGCGGGCGACCCTGAGGTGTCGTCACGGAGGATTTCTCCTGATACGCCAAGGCCAGAAGGTAACCCTTCGGCCACCCGAAGTCCGGAGTATTCGGCTCCTAAGGAGAGCAACAGAAAGAGTCCGGGACTATCCAGTGCACAACCGGACGCACTGATGGGTCTTCTAGAGCAAGCGGCTATCTCAGAGGCACATCGTACTTTGATGGGTGCGGTGGTTGAGAGGATTTCATCCGCCAAAAGTGGGTTGCATGAAGCTTTTATGAGCCTGCTAAGAGGCTTTGAGGTACACAAAGTAATATATATATATATATATTGACGGTACCACACACGCTAGGTGTGCCCTATACAAATAGTAGCCCCTGAGGCTCTGGTTGTTGTCCAAAGGCGGCAAAAAGAGGATCATAGTCCCAGGTAATGATCATGCTGCTTTCATGTGCAGGCAGCTGAAGGTCCGGTGGCTGGCCGGACTTGTGAGTTTGCCGAACTGAGGCGTCAACTTGATGCGGCAGATGCCGACATCGTGCTTGTAAACAAGCGGTTTGACGAGGCACAGGGTAGGTATTCTCCGGTGGTTAACAGATATTAAGAGGAGCATGATGCTAGTATCTATAATATGTTGTGACTGCAGATGGAGCTGCCGCTGTGGAGACCCTTCGGGCGGAGCTTTCCCGAGCCAAGGAACAAGCCAGAAGAAGTGATGCGGCCGCCCTAAAGGCGGTCGAAGAGTTAAGAGCCGAACAGGCTGCTCATCGCCAGAGCGAAGATAAAATAGCCAAGATGGCTATGGAGCTGAAGGATGCCGCCGACCGGTATGAGCTTCTTGAAAAGGAAAGCCAAGAGAAAGCGGCAGACCTGAAGAAAGCCATGGTAGCAGCCAAGGAAACCCGCTCTAAAATCAGAGCGGGGAAGGAGGAGCTTGGTCAAGCCGGATATATCACGGCTGGGATGCCCTTTTTTGCGGATGAAGTTCGGAGATCCGAAGTATGCCCCTCTGGATCAATTATGGAGTGCTGCAGACATGTACTTGGACTTGGCAACGAGTGCTGCTGATGCGACTGAGTTTTTCAAAGATCAAAAAGATCACGAAGTGGAAAAGTTGTTCTGGTCGCAGTTCAGTGCTCCAACGCGTCCGCTACTGTTAAATGAGCAAATGGCCGAGTGGGCCGAGCTCCATAGGTTGTCCGGGCTTGCTATGAGGTCTGTTGTGGATCATCTTTGGCCGGAAGGACCAAGGCCGAATAGTTATTTTGGTTTAGTGCAACGATTCCTTGGTGCTGTGCCGCATATCGACGCTGTAAAGAGGTCGGCGTGCATAGAGGGTGCGTGGATGGCTCTTGCCCGTGTTAAGACATATTGGGCGGAGATGGAGGCCACCGCTATTGCAACCCGGGGTCCGGCCGTAGGCCGGGTCTCGGCCGAGCACTATTTTGGAGAAGTCCTAGAAGGCGCTCGCTTAATAGAGGCTCAGTGTTCGAAGAGTATCATGTTCGAGTGACATGTATCCCAATTGTAAAAACGATGCTATTTGGATTATAAAGGTTGTGTTTATACTTTTTCCTAAAAGTATTATTATGCCTCCTGTGCGGCCGTTATGTATGTATATAACCTGAAAGTTTGCAGTCGTCGGCTTCAGCCCCCACGCATATAATGCGGGGGTGTTCGGAAAAGCGCGTATTCACACTTGATCCAACGTCTTGGTCCATTAAGGAGGTGATAGCGCGGCGAACAAGGCAATCGGACTATATTGCTTTAACACTTTCACTTAGCCATAGGAGTTTGACGGTGGGGCTACTATATAGCCCCTGGTACTTCCGCGCTTATCCGAATACGGTGCACGTACATACATGACCGGGAAACCGGTCCTTCGTTAATGCGGAGGAATCGCGAAGATTCCGTTCAGTCCTCGAGTGGTTGACCAGTCTCGCGCTTTATCATGACAGTCAGTTTTCGGGTTTCTCTACTGAGGTGCTCATCCAGATGAACCAGGGCACAATCGCAGCAGTTCTCCCGGTGCCACCTTAGCCGATAGCGCGGAACGTAAGGTAGCAAAACACGGGAGCCGGGCAAACCCAACTATTGACCACATGATTTGGAGCTGATGCATATAAGGCCAAACTCGCGACGCCGAACACTCCCTAAGGTATTCAGACTTTATAACATATACCGGGCTGAGTAACGCCCTTGTTAATGAACCCTGAATTTCCAGGTACGTGCATTAGTCTGACGTGGCGAAATGCCAATAACGCCAGCACCCCTCTCGGCGAGACATTAAGAAAGGTTTACACAGGGTCTTAATCTAAAAAGAAACCTTTGAGCGGGGCCCTGCTGCACGTCTGCGCCTGTGTCTCCGTTGTGCCGTATCCTGGAAGGGTGTAGCACGATTATCATCTGTAAAAGAGAAAAACTCAGGTGAAAGTCTTCGTGCGAAAAATTGGTTTATTCTTAATAAACCATTAAAATTCAATAAGGTCAAGCCGAACTGTAGTTCTTTTTACATGCGGGAAGCCCCTAGCACCACCTATGGGGGTATGTCCACGGTCTTGACGACCGATAATTTATTCTGGTTGGAGAGGCCGTTCAGTGTTCGGTTGCTAAAGCCGCCACACATTCTTCTACACGTAAGGAACACTCTGTGTTTCCGCTAACTATGACGATGCCACATGGATCGAGCATCTTAAGCTTAAGATAAGCGTAATGCGGTACTGCGTTAAAACGAGCGAAGGCCGTTCTTCTGAGTAGTGCTTGATAGCTGCTTTGGAATGGAGCGATGTCGAAGGTTAACTTTTCACTTCAGAAGTTGTCGGGAGAACCGAATACAACCTCCAGTACTAGAGAGCCCGTGCAACGGGCCTCTGGGCCTGGTATTACTCCTTTAAAGGTAGTATTCCTTTGGCTGATTCTTGTCGGGTCTATCCCCATTTTGCGGACTGTGTCCTGATATATCAGATTAAGACTACTGCCGTCCATAAGGACTCTGGTGAGATGGTATCCATCAATTATTGGGTCTAGCACCAAGGCAGCCGATCCTCCGTGCCGGATACTAGTCGGGTGATCCCTGCGATCCGAAGTGATCGGGCAGGCCGGCCAAGGGTTGAACTTGGGGGTGACGGGCTCCACGGCGCATATGTCTCGGAGTGCGCGTTTGCTCCTCCTCTTCGTTACATGAATCATGTTCACTGTTTTGACCTCTGATGGGAATTTTTTCTGTCCCCTAGTGTTTTTCTGGCGAGGCTCATCCTCGTCTTCACTTGGTGTCTCCATCCCCTTGTGTTCGGCGTTTAGCTTGCCGGCCTGCTTGAAGACCCAGCATTCTCTGTTGGTGTGATTTGCAGGTTTGTCAGAGGTGCCATGAATCTGACATAATCTGTCTAGAATCTTGTTTAGGCTGGACGGTCCATCTCTGCTACCTTTGAATGGCTTTTTCCGTTGACCGGGTCGAGAGCCCCTGAATCCGGCGTTTACCGTCGTGTTGTTTGGGCTGTCTTCATTGTTTCGACGCTTGCTTTTGTTGCGTCGTGGTTTTCCATTACCATCCCTGACTTCGGATGTGCCTGGGTCGCTGGTGCCGCTACGGGCCAGCCAATTATCTTCGCCCGCGCAAAAGCGGGTCATAAGGCTTGTTAGGGCTGCCATTGTCCTCGGTTTTTCCTGGCCGAGGTGTCTGGCGAGCCATTCGTCCCGGACACTGTGTTTGAAAGCCGCTAAGGCTTCGGCGTCCGGGCAGTCGACAATTTGATTTTCATAGTGAGGAATCTGTTCCAAAGCTTTCGGGCTGACTCTCCAGGCTGTTGAATTATATGACTTAAATCGTCTGCATCCGGAGGTCGGACATAGGTCCCTTGAAAATTAGCCCTAAAAGAATCCTCAAGCTCCTCCCAACTTCCAATTGAATTTTCGGTGAGGCTCTTCAGCCAGTGTCGAGCTGGACCTTTCAACTTGACGGGCAAGTATTTGATGGCATGGAGATCATCTCCGCGAGCCATATGGATATGAAGGATAAAGTCCTCAATCCAGACCCCAGGGTCTGTCGTTCCGTCGTACGCCTCTATGTTCACGGGTTTGAATCCCTCTGGAAATTCATGATCCAGCACCTCATCGGTGAAGCATAGGGGGTGCGCGGCACCCCTGTATTTGGATATCATGGCATTCTAACAGTTGTAGTGTTCGGTTTTGCTTCTGTGCTGGAGCGCGCTTCCTAGATCCGTAGATGGACCTGGTCTGTCGGAGGAAATGGCCACGGGTAGCCTAAACGACTACCCCTGGCTCTTCGGAAAATTTATCAGGCCTTTGGGCCTTCAAGCACTCCAAGCAGTTGGGCCGCCTTCCCTGGCCGGCTACCACTAAAGCCGACTCCCGGAAGGCGACCCAGCCTCACCGACTCCTCCCCAGGACGACTACGGGGTGGCCGGCCCCAAGAAGCCGACCGGGAAGGACGCCGACTCCTAGGAGCCGGCCAAGATCACAACCACCCCTCCATAACGGCGACGTGTCCGGGTGTGGCCATAGTGCGGCCCATGACCCCTGAAGCCCGAGGCGGGCATGGCTATAGGAGGCCGTACGGGAGGGACGTCTCCCGTGCGGCTCGGCACTGTAGCCACGTTGGCCTCGACGTCATCCACGACCTACTTCCGTACGGCCCAAGGACTGCGGGCCCCATCATCCAGAGAGAGACGCGAAGGCGGCCCAGCTTTTCCTAGTCGGCCAAGAGTATAGCCGGCCTCCAGAAGCCGGCTACTCCCTTCCTCGAAGCAGGAGCCCCATTAAGGAGACAAGACGAGGTGAGGCTACAGTGATAGCCCCCGAGGCGGATCACTGTAGCCACGCTTACCTCGACAAAGCCCTCATCATCAGAGGCGCGGCTACAGTAAGCAGCCGCCGACAAGACCCTAGGCGGTGGGGCCGGCCTGTCGACCAAGTAGCCGGCAGCCGGCGGGACCCACCAGCCGGCGGGACCCAGCAGCCGGCAGAGAAGCCGGTGAGCGTAGACACTGACGGCTGGGACTAGATCCCAGTCGGATTACCATTGTACCCCCGGGGGGTAGGCCTATATAAACCCCCCGGAGCACCCATGCAAAGGGTTGGCCTCTGAGCATAGTTGGCTTCTAGGTTAACACCCACACATAGTACACATACCATAGAGAGAGAGAAGCAAGAGCTAGCCTTGTTCTTCTTCTCCCTTGATACCAACAGCTCTAGGAGCGACTGTAGCTACCCTTTATCGATCTAGTGATCATGCGGAGACCCCGCAGAGCAGGACTAGGGGTGTTATCTCCTCGGAGAGCCCCGAACCTGGGTAAGATTCGCCGGCGTGCATGTCTTCGCCTCATCACGTTTCCGGGCACCGGCGACGTTTTATTGGCTCCCACAATGATAAGCCATCCCTTGGAATATGTCGCACCAACCACCCGACATTTGGCGCCCACCGAGGGGCCAGGTGCACCGTCGTCCGGAGACCTGTTCTGGACGGGAACCCTCTTCCTTCCCCGCGAGCGCAGCCAGCCTGCTGCGCCCGATGGCGTTTGCCCCGACGCGCTGCAAGGCGTCGACGACGCCTGCGCAGCGAGCCGCCTCACCGATCTGCTTGGCGAGACTCGCATCTCCGACGAGCCTGCGTCCGACGCAGGCACCGACTACCCCGAGAGCCGCCTCGTCAGCCTCCTCAACCAACTTCACGTCTCCAGCGAGCCCGCTGCGGACATGGAGTCGGTCGGCTCCACCGACCCGATGCTCATCGACTCCGACACCGCGTCGCTCAACGCGTACCCCTCCGACGTGGTGGTCTTCGACGACCCCCTCCCTCGAGCTGACAGCGGCAGCAGCGCTGTCACTGAAGTGCTGGTCATCAGCCACGTCTCCAATTCGGGCGAGAACGCCCGCGACGCTCAGCAAGCGGCGATGCACGACCTCTCCGTCCCTATCCCGGCCAACGCCGACGCCGAGACCCTGGAGGCACGCCGCCTTGCCCTTATCGCGGAGGCCAAGAAGATAGCCTCGATGAGACGCCTTGCCGAGGCCCACCAGCGTGAAGTCGACCGCGCCACCTTCGGGACGCCGCCGCCTAGCGGCCCGAGCCTAGCCGGCTTCGTCCAGAAGCGCGGCGCAGCCGTTGCCAGCGTGCTGGGCGCATATCGCCCCGTCTACGCCACCCCGCTCGAGAATCTGCGAGCCGCTCAGGCGGCTGCAGAGGAGCTCAATGGGCTGGGAGCCGATGAGCTCCCCTACATGACAAGACGGATCCAGCAGCTGATCGACGCGGCTGCAGAACGGCACGAAGCCGGCGCCCGAGCTGATAGCCATCCCCCGCGCCGGGAGCACGCCGCGACGTCCCGCTCGCCGACTGCGAGCGGCGCGCACCAGAAGAAAGACAAGGAGCCGGCTGCCAGCCGCAGCCGGACTCGCATTACCATCGAGCGCGACGCGGATGGCCGCCCTCGAGCTGTAGAGCACCAGGAAAACCTGCCTCCTCCCCCGCCTCGAAGAGAAAGACGCCTCACTCCACCGCCTGTCACCCATCCGACTCTTGGCGACCGACTCGGTCGCGAAAACGACGCCCGCCACAGGATCGACCGCCTTGCTCGATCCTTGGCGCTAGAAGAAGAAGACGATGTCGGCCCGCCATGCTTTGGCCCCCGCATCCGCGACGAGCCCTTCCCCAAAGGGTTCTCGCTCCCCAGAGACACACCCAAGTACAACGGCTCGGTGAAGCCGGAAGATTGGCTCATCGACTACTCCACAGCCGTCAGCATCGCCAACAGCAATCGGCGCGTCGCCGTGAAGTACGTCCCCTTGATGCTGCAGGGCACGGCGCGCACATGCCTCAACAGCCTCAAGCCCTACAGCATCAACAGCTGGCTGGACTTCACCGAAGTTTTCGTCCGCAACTTCACCAGCACCTACAAGCGGCCTCCCAAGCCTCGCCAGCTCTCCCTCTGCGTCCAGGGGCCCAACGAGTCGACCCGTGACTACCTCACGCGATGGGCCGAGCTCCGCAACTCCTGCGAGGGAGTGCACGAGGTCCAGGCCATCGAGTACTTCACTGCCGGGTGCCGAGAGGGCACCCTCCTCAAGCACCGACTCCTCTGCGACGAGCCGGCTACCCTCGACGAGATACTAGTCATCGCTGACAAGTACACCACTGCCGACTCCTCCATGAAGACCGAGCTCCGAGTAGATGCCTCGGGGAAAGCAATTGTTCCGGCTCCCAAGACGCCGGCTGGCGACCCTAACCGGCGCCCCTACCAGAACGACCACAAGCGCAAGGGCCCATGCCGACTTCCTCCAGTCGGCAGGTGGCCACAATTGAAGACGAGCAGCCCGAAGAGCGGCCCGCTCCCAAGAAGAAGGGTGGCCGGCCGCCCTGGCAGCCGTCCTTCTCCTACGAACAAGCACTCGATGCTCCCTGCAAGTTCCACAGCGGCGCGAAGCCGTCCAACCATACAACACGGAAATGCCACTGGCTCACCCGCATCACCAAGGGCGAAGGGATGGTGCCGCCTCCGCCTCTCGGCCCGCCGCCTCCAGCTCCCCAGCAGCCGGCGGTCCGGCCGGCAGTCGGCGCCATCCAAGACGAGTTCCCCGAAGTGCACGACGCCTATGTCGTCTTCACAAGTCAAGTCGACGACAAGCGCAGCCGACGCCGGCAGCACCAAGAAGTAAACGCAGTCGCCTCTAGCACCGCCGAGTTCATGCATTGGTCGGAAAAGCCCATCAGCTGGAGCCAGGACGACCACCCAGAGGTGATGCCTTCGCCTGGCTCCTATGCTATGGTCTTGGACGTCACCCTTGCGACGGAGAGGCGAGCTGCCAGATTTTCCCGCGTCCTGATAGACGGCGGAAGCAGTATCAACACTGTACCGCGATACCATGGACAAGCTGAACATCAAAGCAAAGCAGCTCATGCCGAGCCGCACCGTCTTCCATGGTATCGTACCCGTCCTATCTTGCTCTCCAATCGGCAAGATCAAGATGGATGTTCTCTTCGGAGACAAAGATCACTTTCGCCGGGAAGCAATATGGTTCGAGGTGGTGGATTTGGAGAGCCCCTATCATGCACTGCTTGGCCGACCTGCGTTGGCCAAGTTCATGGCCGTGCCCCACTACGCCTACCTGAAGATGAAGATGCCGAGCTCGAAGGGGATCATCATGGTAGCCGGCGACTATAAGAAGTCCATCGAGTGTGCCATGGCCAGCAGCCGGCTGGCCGAGTCCCTCGTGGTGGCCGAAGAGAAGAAGATGTTGGAGCGGGTTGTGGCCATGCAAGCAGCCGGCCTTGTCCCCCAACCCCAAGGACTGTGATGCGCAGGGCTCCTTCCAGCCTGCAAAAGAGACGAAGAAGATACCTCTAGACCCGGAGCACCCGGAGAGGTTCGCCGTGACTGGGGCGAACTTGGACAGTAAATAGGAAGGCGAGATCGCCGACTTCCTCCGTGAGAATCGAGACATCTTTGCATGGTCCCCAAAGGACATGCCGGGTGTCCCGAAGGATTTCGCCGAGCACAAATTACATGTCCGAGCTGATGCGAAGCCGGTCAAGCAACCCCTCCGCCGACTATCGGAAGAGAAGCGAAGAATCGTGGGAGAAGAGATAGCCCGACTCCTCGCAGCCGGCTTCATCATGGAAGTGTTCTTTCCAGAATGGCTTGCCAATCCAGTTCTGGTTTTGAAGAAGAATAACAAATGGCGAATGTGTATAGACTACACAAGTTTGAACAAGGCCTGCCCAAAGGATCCGTTCGCTTTGCCACGGATTGACCAAGTGATAGACTCCACAGCCGGATGCGAGCTGTTAAGTTTTTTGGATGCATACTCAGGGTATCATCAGATCAAGCTGGACCTGGCTGACCGCTTGAAGACTGCCTTCATCACACCCTTTGGAGCTTTCTGCTTCCTGACAATGACATTCGGCTTGAGAAACGCCGGTGCCACTTTTCAGCGTTGCATGCAGAAATGTCTCTTGAAACAACTCGGCAGAAATGCCCACATCTACGTAGACGACATTGTGGTGAAGACAGAGAAGCGCGGTACCTTGCTGGAAGACCTGAAGGAAACATTTGCCAACTTGCGCCGATTCCAGATCAAGCTTAAACCCGAGAAGTGCGTGTTCGGAGTGCCAGCCGGCCAGCCGCTAGGCTTCCTGGTCTCCGAACGCGGCATTGAGTGCAATCCTGTCAAGATCAAGGCCATCGAGAGGATGGAGATTCCCACCAAGCTGCGAGATGTGCAGAAGTTCACTGGCTGTTTAGCCTCCCTGAACCGTTTTATCAGCCGACTAGGAGAGAAGGCTCTCCCCCTGTACCGACTCATGAAGAAGTCCACTCACTTTGAGTGGAATGATCAAGCCGACCAAGCCTTCCATGAGTTGAAGAAAATGTTGACCACTCCGCCTGTCCTGGCTGCGCTGACTGAGAAGGAGCCCATGCTCCTCTACATCGCCGCGACAAGCCGAGTCGTCAGCACTGTTGTTGTGGTCCAGCGCCCGGAGGAAGGCCGAGCCCAGCTGGTCCAGAGGCCGGTCTACTATCTCAGCGAAGTACTGTCCAACTCAAAGCAAAACTACCCGCACTACCAGAAGATGTGCTATGGGGTGTACTTCGCTGCCAAGAAATTGAAACCCTAATTCCAAGAGCACCCCATCACGGTCGTGTGCACTGCCCCGCTCGCCGAGATCATAGGCAGCCGGGATACATCCGGCCGGGTGGCCAAATGGGCCATTGCCTTGGCGCCCTACACGATTTTCTATCAACCCCGCACCGCCATCAAGTCGCAAGCATTGGCCGACTTCCTCGTCGACTGGGTCGAGACCCAGTACTTACCGCCGGCTCCCGACTCTACCCATTGGCGGATGCACTTTGACGGGTCCAAGATGCGCACCGGCTTGGGAGCCGGCATCGTCCTCACCTCTCCCAAAGGCGACAAGCTCAAGTACACGCTGCAGATCCACTTCGCCGCCTCCAACAACGTGGCCGAGTACGAGGCGCTCGTACATGGGCTCCGGCTAGCCAAAGAACTCGGCATACGCCGGATCCTGTGCTACGGCGACTCAGACTTGGTGGTCCAGCAATCATCTGGCGACTGGGACGCCAAGGACGCGAACATGGCGAGCTACCGTTTCCTCGTCCAGCAGATGAGCGGATACTTCGAAGGGTGCGAGTTCCTTCACGTGCCAAGGGCCGACAACGACCAAGCAGATGCCCTAGCACGGATCGGCTCCACCCGACAAGCCATACCGACCGGCGTCTCCCTCCAGCGCCTACTCAAGCCGTCCATCAAGCCGTCTCCAGAGTCGGATTCCATCTTCGTACCGCCTGCGCCAGAAACAGCCGGATCCGGCTCAAGAAATCCCGCAGGCGGCACGGGGACTTCGACGACTGCCCCGGGGACTGACATAGTCGCACCCGGCCCAGGGACTTCAGAACCCGGCCCGGGCACTGCAGCAGTCGGCCCGGGGACTGCAACGACACAAGAAGCGGTGGTCGACTCCAATGCAACACCCAACCCACCCACCCGAGTCATGGTGGCCACATTAACAGCAGAAGAAGTCACAGCTCCCTCATGGGCCCAGCCCATCCTCAAGTTCCTAGTCAGCAGAGAGCTGCCGGCTGATGAGATCACAGCAAGACTAGTGCAACGACGAGCCGCAGCATACACAATAATCAACAGGGAGCTCGTGAAGCGCAGCGTCACCGGAGTCTTCCAGCATTGCGTTGAGCCAGAAAAAGGAGTGGCAATCCTCAAAGACATCCACCAAGGCGAATGCGGCCATCACGCCGCCTCAAGATCCCTCGTGGCCAAGGCTTTCTGCCATGGGTTCTTCTGGCCGACCGCCTTGGAGGATGCTAAAGAAATAGTCAAGAGCTGCAGAGGATGTCAAGTCTTCAGTTCCAAACAACACCTGCCGGCTTCTGCCCTCAAGACCATTCCCCTCACCTGGCCTTTTGCCGTCTGGGGACTGGACATGGTGGGCCCTTTCAAGACAGGCCGCGGTGGCATGACACATCTACTCGTTGCGGTGGACAAGTTCACAAAGTGGATCGAAGCCAAGCCCATCAAGAAGCTGAACGGGCCGACTGCCGTGACATTCATCACCGACATCACTACTCGGTACGGCGTGCCGCATAGCATCATCACCGACAACGGCACGAACTTCGCCAAAGGCGCACTAGCACGTTTCTGCGCGACGCAGGGCATCTGACTAGACTTAGCGTCCGTGGCCCACCCGCAGTCAAACGGCCAGGTCGAGCGAGCAAATGGACTTATCCTCTCCGGCATCAAGCCCCGACTGGTTGTACCACTGGAGCGATCGGCCGGCTGCTGGCTCGAAGAGCTGCCGGCTGTCCTCTGGAGTCTGCGCACTACACCCAACAAGTCAACCGGCTTCACTCCGTTCTTCCTTGTGTACGGTGCCGAGGCCGTCATTCCAACAGACATCGAGTTCGACTCGCCTCGGATCACCATGTACACGGAGGAGGAAGCCAAAGAAGCAAGAGAAGACGGCGTCGACCTACTGGAAGAAGGCCGGCTGTTAGCCCTCAGCCGGTCCACCATCTACCAGCAAGGCCTGCGCCGCTACTACAACCGCAAGGTCAAGCGAAGATCCTTCCAAGAGGGCGACCTTGTGCTCCGGCTGATCCAGCGAACAGCCGGCCAGCACAAGCTCTCGGCCCCTTGGGAAGGCCCCTTCGTCGTCAACAAGGCACTCGGCAACGACTCCTACTACTTGATCGACGCGCAAAAGCCAAGACCACGCAAAAGAGACGACTCCGGCAAGGAGTCGGAGCGACCATGGAACGCAAACCTCCTAAGACGGTTTTACAGCTGAAAAGCAGTATGTATCACGCTACCCCTTTTGTATTAAGTACAAACCAACAGGCCCCCCGAACAGTACTCGGGGACTGCCTTTTTATTTATCTATGAATGACGAGTGTCATATCCTTGAATGTATTATTACATTTCGCATTCTTGTCCGGCACCGGGTCCGACTAGTCGGCCCGGGGACTGGCCGCCTTGAGCTATATTCAAAGTTCTTCCCAAAGTCAGCAAAGTAGTGCGCCGGCTCCCAAGTCCTCTCTTGTTGAAAGTCGCAGCTCAAAGAACTGACTATCCGACTAGCAAGAGAGAAGACAGAAAGGACGCCCACACGAAAAACGACTAAGGAACAACTAACCTATATAGCAAAGAGATGGCCTCCAAACATGCCTGCCAGCTGTCTAAGCAGCCGGCTGGCCGGCTTCCTAAAAAACTTAGCTTAAAGTCCGGCAAAGCTAAAAGTACTTCCCTCTCCCCAATCGGCCAGGCACTCCCCGGCTACAGATTGCAGAGCAACTGTTTGACTAGGGAGGCGGCAACCAAGGGAGGGCGGCAAAGGAAAAAAGCAGAAGGACAAAAAGCGAAAGTACAAGGAAAGACCGATTGCATAACTTATATACATAAAGCCGCCCACAGGCTGGCAACAGACTTGAGTTTGAATACACCCAGTGGGTGGAATTGTGCAGACTTAACCAAACATTGTTCAAAAGTAACAAGACAGGAAAACAAAAGAAAGAAGATTAAGGCGCGACATGGAGGCCGAGCTGGTCGGTGAAGGCGGCTCGCCGGCTGAAGGAGTGGCCGCCTAGCTGGTCCCGGCTTGACCACGTCCCACGGCAGGAGACGCACTCGCACGCGACATAGTGCTGGAGGCGCGGTCAGGCTGGCCGGCTACTCCACCAGCCGGCTCGGCGTCTTCACCCTCCTCCTCCTCCTCTTCGCCCTCGTCGCTGGAGTCGATCTCCTCCGCCGAGTCCTCGCCGTACGCCGGGTCCAGCCCGAACCAATCTTCCGGCTGGGCGACTCCATTGTCGTCCACCTCGGGGGCGAAGACGTTGGTGTCGGTGTAGTCGGCGATCGCTGAAGCCCGCCGAATGATGGCCGGCCACGCCGGCTCCAGCTCCGTGTCGGCTTGCTGCCGCCAGGTAGCCAGCTGGTCCAGGTTCAGGCCGGGATACCAGGCCTTGACGAACTCCAGCGCCCGCCTGGCGCCGGAGCGAGCTGCTGACGCCTTCCAAGCCTCGAAGCGGCCGACTGCCACCTCCAGCCAGTCGGCGGTCCGACTGGGGGTGCGAGGGACCACTTGGCCGGTCCAGAGGGCGGCCAAGACCTGCGATCCCCCGCGCTGAAGCCGGCGGAGCAGCCTGTGAGCCGGCTGGATGCGAGCCTGGATCGCCAGGAGCTGTTCTTCCAGCAAGCGGCCGGCGCTTGGCGAGATCTCGAAGCCGGCTTGCCTCTTCGCCTGGCGACGGGCTTCGATGGCCTGGTTGGCGGCAGTTGAGTAGCCAGGGAAGTACTCTGCGCGAAGGAGAAAAGAAAAGAAAAGCACCGAAATCAGAAAAACAAGCCAAAGTGGCAGATGGCAAGAAAGGACGAAGGGGTAGACGACTTACCGTCAACTAGATCCTCAATCTGGCCATAGCCGGAGACCAGAGTCTGCCTGGCCTCTGCCCAGTCGGCCGCCTCCGTCTCGAACTCGGCCTGGAGGGTGGCTTCGCGATCCTGCGCAGCCTTCAGCGCCGCCTTTTGGCCTTCCTCCTGGTCGGCCAGCTTCTTGACCAGGCGGTCGCGCTCCTGCACCAAGGCGGCGAGCTCCGCGTCCTTAGCACGAAGAGCAGTCTGGGACTCCCCCAGCTGTGCCCTTAGACTGGCGTTGGCTGCTGCAGAGATAGAAGAAGAAGAAGAACAATGAGAAATCATCAAGGAAGATCCGAGCCGACTGCTCAGCAGTCGACCCGAATCTTGGGGACTACACCCAGTGGGTGCGCTGACGCGCCCCCATATGAGATAAAGATCAAGTCACATACCTCGGCTCTCAGTAAGATCGGCGGTCTTCTGGGTCAGCTCCCGAGCCTGGGAGTTGAAGGCGGCCGCTCGGAGGTTGTGGTAGTCCTGCAAGACGGACAGAAGACCGAAGTGAGAACAAAAGCAGCAAAGACAAAATCTCCAAGAAGTTCCAAGCCGCCTGCTCAGCAGCCGACTCGGAACTCGGGGACTACACCCAGTGGGTGCGCTGACGCGCCCCCATGAGAGAAATCAAGATCAAGAAAGAACAAGATAGGAATACTAACCCGGATGGCTGCCCGCATGGCGAGGAATTCGTCGGTGAACTGCCTCAGCGCCGCGGCTTGGCTTTGCAGCCGGGTCCGGACGTCTTGTGCAGCGACGTTCACCACGGCTATCCCTCCACCCGGCGTCCACCCCGAAGTAGCGCTGGCCGCCTCCGCGTCTCGGGCCGACGAGCTGGAGCCCACGGCCGGCTGTGGCTCCGACGCTGCCTTCTGCGACTCAGACGCGGCCTTCCCTGCACGCCGGCTTGGCGGAACCCGGACCGCCACCTCAGCCCCCGCGGCCAGCTCGCCCTCCGCCGACTGTGCGGGCGCAGGCTCAGGCTGGCGGCCTTGGGTCGCCCTAGTCGGAGGAGTCGGCCCCGGCGCCTCCCCCAAGATGACGACGTCGTCACCGCTTCCTCCCAGCCCCGGCTAGGAACCGCTGGCTCCCCCTGGCGAGGGATCCACGTCCCCGGGCACCATGGTGCGCAGGGGGGTGACCATCAAAGCCTCCCCTGCCGCCGCTTCTGCCTCGGCCTCTGCCTGGGCCTTGGCTGCGGCCTCGGCGAGCGCCTTCGCCGCCTCCTCCTCCCGAGCTGCCTGGGCGGCGGCTGCCCTCCGTGCCTCCGCTTCCCGCGCTTCCTGCTCCTCCCGCACCTCCTGCGTGTTCCTTTCCGTCGCCTCCAGGAGGGCGGCGCGGGGATATACGCGGCGGGTGGTGCTCCCAGAGCCCCCTGGCGACTCGACGACGGAGCCGGCAGCCGCCCGCTCAAGTGACAGCGGAGCTCTGACCATTGAAAAAGAAGACGAAGGTTCAAGAACCACCAAAGAAAAGAAAGAAGGACAGTACATAGAAAGAGAGAACTCACGCCAACACAGTCTGCGGCTGCTTCACCACTTTGCGGAAGCGAGCCGCCTTCGCGGCCGCCTCTTCCCGCCTGGTGGCTGCCGCCCCACCCCTGGGCTTCTTCGTCCGGCTACCGAACATGCCCTGGGTGGCGCGACGTTTCTGGCCTCTACCCCGAGCAGGCTGCGCGCCGGAGGAGCCCGCGCCGCGGCCGGATGCCGGCTGGCGGTGCGGGACGGCTTCGGCTTCGTCCTCGTCCGGCCAGTCGTCGAAGGTAGCGGTGAACCCGGAGCCGCCTGCTTCGCCGCCGGCTTGGCCGCCGGCCGGCTCGACGGCATCCTCCATATGGACCGCCCCCTGGTCGGGGTCCTCCTGGTCGTGTTCGGTCCGGTCGGGGACGAAGCGGCGCTCCACGTCTGTCCCGCCAGCCGGCCGAAGCAGAGGACTCTGACAAAAGAGCAAGCCGACTGAGTTAGAGTCGGCCCAGAGGAACTCGGCGACAAAGCTGAGAGAGAAAGAGAAAAAGAGACGAGGGGAGCGTACCGTAGGCGGAGGATTGGCGCGGCTGTATGGCTCCTTGCCGAATTGCCAGTCTTCGGAAAGTTGGCAGTTGGCGAGGTAATTCACCATGTCGGCGGCGTCGGGCTGCGGCATCTCCTTGGTGCACATTCGGCTCGGATTGAGCTGGCCGCTCATCTGATAGATCAGATGAGGCCGGCTCTGGAGCGGAAGGACCCGGCGCGTGACGAACGCGGCCAGGAGGTCGGGCCCCGTCAGGCCCTCCGACTGGACCATCACCCGCAGGCGGGCGATGGCGGCGTTTCCTCCCTGCGACAGCGTCACGGCCCGGAAGGACCACTGGGGCAGCCTGCCCGCCGGTGGGCCGGCCACGTAGGCTGGCAAGTTGAGGTAGTCGCCCCGGGGAGCGATGCTCCGCACGTAGAAGTATGACTTCTGCCAGTTCTTCACCGATTGGATCAGTGTGATGATGGGGAAGGGGTTGTCTGCGCCTGATCTCCGCGACGCGATGAAGGCGCCGGTCTGAGCCGGCACGCCCCGCATGCGCGTGCCCAGCTTCGACTAGAAGAACTCCCCCCAGAGCTCGAGGGTGGGGAGGACACCAAGATAGCCCTCGCACAGGGTGACGAAGGCCGACAGCAGCACCACCGCGTTGGGGGTGAGGTGGTGCGGCTGGAGCTGATAGAATTCCATCCAGGAGCGGAAGAAGGCGCTCACTGGCAGGCCGAAGCCGCGCAGGAAGTGCGAGCGGAAGACCACCCGCTCGCCCTCCCGCGGCGCCGGCCTGACTTCCTTCTCCGGCGCGAGGCGGACCTCCACTTTGTCCGCGCTAGGCAGACGCTGGGTGTCGCGGAGGAAGTCGATTTGATCGTTATGGACGATGGAGCCGTCCCAATCCCCGCCAAGCTGCTCTACGTGGGGAGGCATAGCGGAAGCTAGCACGGCGGCGGAGGAGCGTGCGGAGGAAGAGCGCGGCGGCGAAGCGCTGTCGCGAGAATGAGCAAGGCAAGAAGACGGTGGGGGTAGGAGGAGCGTGCGAGGGCCTACCGCCCTCCACCTCCCCCTACTTATAGCCTCACGCGGCCGAAGAGGCCGGACGTGGGGGGGAGACGTGGGATTAACTGCGCCCCCTCCCCCCACGTCTCGCGTTTATTACGCATAAGTGCGAGCCGAAACTGCCGCACAGAACGTGCGGGCGGTTTCGGGATACAAAGGATTCGCGCCTGGGCCGGGGCATGGATGTGGCGGGCCCCCTCCCTGCGGCGACGTCCCGTCACGCGCGTGGGCTCGCAGGCTTTCCGGCCATGTGGCGCGCCAACGACCCGAGGCCAGCCCGCGGCCCGGTGCACATGCCTGCGGGTTCCCGCCCCCCGACTCCAGAAGAATTCGACTAAGGCGGCGCGCCTGACCAAGGCCGGCTCCCAGCTGCCGGCCTGTCACGATAGGAAGCTGATCGAGCTTCTTGAACCCCACTCCACCTCGAAGCCCAATCAGCTTCGGGGACTACTGTCGGAGGAAATGGCCACGGTAGCCTAACCGACTACCCCTGGCTCTTCGGAAAATTTATCAGGCCTTTGGGCCTTCAAGCACTCCAAGCAGTTGGGCCGCTTTCCCTGGCCGGCTACCACTAAAGCCGACTCCCGGAAGGCGACCCAGCCTCACCGACTCCTCCCCAGGACGACTACGGGGTGGCCGGCCCCAAGAAGCCAACCGGGAAGGACGCCGACTCCTAGGAGCCGGCCAAGATCACAACCACCCCTCCATAACGGCGACGTGACCGGGTGTGGCCACAGTGCGGCCCATGACCCCCGAAGCCCGAGGCGGGCATGGCTATAGGAGGCCGTACGGGAGGGACGTCTCCCATGCGGCTCGGCACGGTAGCCACGTTGGCCTCGACTTCATCCACGACCTACTTCCGTACGGCCCAAGGACTCCGGGCCCCATCAGCCAGAGAGAGACGCGAAGGCGGCCCGGCTTTTCCTAGTCGGCCAAGAGTATAGCCGGCCTCCAGAAGCCGGCTACTCCCTTCCTCGAAGCAGGAGCCCCATTAAGGAGACAAGACGAGGTGAGGCTACAGTGATAGCCCCCGAGGCGGATCACTGTAGCCACGCTTACCTCGACAAAGCCCTCATCATCAGAGGCGCGGCTACAGTAAGCAACCGCTGACAAGACCCTAGGCGGTGGGGCCGGCCTGTCGACCAAGTAGCCGGCAGCCGGCGGGACCCAGCAACCGGCGGAGAAGCCGGTGAGCGTAGACACTGACGGCTGGGACCAGATCCCAGTCGGATTACCATTGTACCCCCGGGGGGTAGGCCTATATAAACCCCCGGGAGCACCCATGTAAAGGGTTGGCCTCTGAGCATAGTTGGCTTCTAGGTTAACACCCACACATAGTACACACACCATAGAGAGAGAGAGAAGCAAGAGCTAGCCTTGTTCTTCTTCTCCCTTGATCCCAACAGCTCTAGGAGCGACTGTAGCTACCCTTTATCGATCTAGTGATCATGCGGAGACCCCGCAGAGCAGGACTAGGGGTGTTATCTCCTCGGAGAGCCCCGAACCTGGGTAAGATTCGCCGGCGTGCATGTCTTCGCCTCATCCCGTTTCCGGGCACCGGCGACGTTTTATTGGCTCCCACAATGATAAGCCATCCCTTGGCATATGTCGCACCAACCACCCGACATGGTCATACCAGCTTTTTGGTGCAAGTCCTCACGTAAATCGTGTGCTGACTTATGTGCGACATCGTTAGCCGCCCTATCGCGGCCACGGGGTGGTCGATCCGGCTGATCGGCCATTTTATTTTTCGGCTGTATAGGCTCTAAAGCATCGTCATCAAATTCGGGCAGCAGCTTGCGCTTTGGATAGCTCTATGTGTGGCGACTGCCACCGTACTTTTCTTCAGTGTCGAGCACTTTGTTCCATCTACTGTTGAGTGTGTTTTGCGCGGGCTTGAGCCTTTGCTTCTGCTTCTTTAGACTCCTCGCGGTGGCAATAAGCCTTCTATGGAGGTTCTCTTGCTCCAAGTGCCTTTCCGGGATGATGTGTGCATCGTCGTCCGGACTGTTCTCCTCTCCGGAGACAGGTTGATTAGTTTTACCCTCGGCGTCGCCATGATCGGACAGCGGCTCAGTACTATGTTTGTCGTTCTCTGGCTCATCCTGCTCTGTCGCTGGGTCCATGTGGTCGTCGTTTCCTTTGGAGTCGACCGGGGTATTATTCTTTCTTGCGCTCTTATCGCTGTTTTTGCCGAGGCGGGATTTGGAGCGGCGCCTACGTCGTCGCTTTGGTTGCTTCTCGAGGGGGTTATCCTTCGCTGCATCCTTCCGTTCCTCGTCATTGTTTTCTTTGGGTGTATCCACCATGTATATATCGTATGATGAAGTCGTTGTTCAGCGCCCTGTGGGCGGTGGTTCCTGTTCCTCTCCTGCATCGTCGTCCATACCGTCGATGTCTTCGGAGTCGAAATCAAGCATGTTGGTTAAATCATCGATAGTGGCTATTAAGTGGGTGGTGGGTGGGGACCGAATTTCTTCGTCGTCCGCCTCCCACTCGAGCCGGACATAGTTTGGCCGAGGGTCTCCTGACAAGGAGAGAGACCTTAATGAATCTAGCACGTCGCCCAAGGGCGAGTGCTGGAATATATCCGCGGAGGTAAACTCCATGATCGGTGCCCAATCAGATTCGATAGGCACAGACGCAAGCGGTTCGGAGCCCGTGGCCGGGGACGCATCCAAGGGTTTGGCAACACAGGTCCCATAAGAGGTGAAGTCAGTATTTGGCTCTAACGCCGCTGAATGTGCGGCCTCCATGGCGGGGTCCATCCACCCGTCCTCGGACGGCGCAATCTGCTCCGGATTGAGGGCTGGAGTAGCCACAAGTGTGATCTCCCGAACACCGTCTGACGGCAGAGCTAAGTCATGCTCGTCGTGACTGTGCGGCGCACCTGACATGGGCTCGAATCCGTCAAAGATCAAGTCTCCGCGGATGTTGGCAGTATAGTTTAAGCTTCCAAACCTGACCAGACAGCCAGGGGCGTAGCTCTCGATCTGCTCCAGATGGCCAAGCGAGTTGGCCCGCAGTGCGAAGTCGCGGAATATGAACATCTGTCCGGGGAGGAAAACCTCACCCTGGATCGCATCGTTGCCGTTGATCGAAGGAGCCATCAAGCCTTATGGTAACGATACAGTGGAACTTTCAATGAAAGCACCAATGTCGGTGTCAAAACCGACGGATCTTGGGTAGGGGGTCCCGAACTGTGCGTCTAAGGCGGATGGTAACAGGAGGCGAGGGACACAACGTTTACCCAGGTTCGGGCCTGCTCGATGGAGGTAATACCCTACTTCCTGCTTGATTGATCTTGATGATATGAGTATTACAAGAGTAGGTCTACCACAAGATCGTAGAGGCTAAACCCTAGAGCTAGCCTATGATTATGATTGTTGTTGTCCTACAGACTAAACCCTCAAGTTTATATAGACACCGGAGGGGGCTAGGGTTACACAGAGTCGGTTACAAGGGAGGAGATCTACATATCCGAACTGCCAAGCTTGCCTTCCACGCAAAGGAGAGTCCCATCTCATATCTTCATAGTCCAACCGTCCGGCCAAAGTATATAGTCCGGCAGTCGGAGGACCCCCTAATCTAGGACTCCCTCAGGTGTTATGGGGAGTGTGGGGTGGCCGGCTGGGCTAGCGGCCTGGCCTGGCTGGGCCAAGATCCAGTTGGGCCGAGGGAGGGAAGGGTTCCCTTTTCCTTTATTTTTTTGTCTTTTGTTTTATTTCTTTTCCTTTTATTTATTTTCCCTTTTCTGGTTTAATTTATTTTAGAGCATTTTAGCATTTTCTAAAACAAGTGTTTGCTTCACAATAATTACCTATGTAATATTTGGCACTAACCGAACATTTTTGTTTTATTGTTCGAAAACTTTGGTTGTTTGTCATTAATTCAAATTTGAATTCGAAACATTTTGAACTAACATGTGATTAGCATCAGTAACAGAGGTGACGTGGCATCTTTAGCAGAGGTTTACTATAGCTTGATTATTCGGGCGTCACACGAGCTTTTCACACATTGATCTTTGCTTCGTTACTTTGTCGTTGCCACTGTTACAATTGCTATGAAACTATTACTGTTACTTTTGCCACCATTACCGTTACTTCCATACTACTTTGCTACTAAATATTTTGCTGCAGATATTATGTCTTTCAGGTGTGGTTGAATTAACAACTCAGCTGCTAATACTTGAGAATATTCTTTGGCTCCCCTTGTGTCGAATCAATAAATTTGGGCGGAATACTCTACCCTCGAAAACTATTGTGATCCCCTATACGTGTGGATTGTCAATCGACGCGAGGCTGCCCGCTGTGTCAGCCACGTCACTGTTCAGACAGCAGTCGTCAATACGGGGCCGTGCTTGCACGGATTATTTTGCACGCTCATATGGCTCCCCTACGCGGGGAGAATAAAACACGATGGTTCATCTGGGGGACGACGGACGACAATACAGGGGATTTGACAATACAAGGGATTTTCTTTTATTTTACAGTACTTTGGCTGAAAAGGATCAAGCTAGATCCAATCCTAGATCATCTCAGACCACGGTGACCAATCCAAACCAAGCGCAATCTCTGGGTAACGTTACTCAAGCAAGAGCAAATGCCATTAATCACCCAATTACTTCCTACCAGGCGGGATCAGCGCAATTCAAACTGGCCCACAAGACTCATTCTGTGTGCGTTGTCTCCTTTCGGGACACTCTCGGCCCACCTGCACAAACCGGATAAAGTGCAGAACCTGTAAAAGTTGGGGCCATATTGCGAGAGATTGCTTCACCCATTCTAGGCCGAACCAATCTTCTGAGACCAGACCAAATCCGCGCCTGACGATTGCCTTTCCGAGGCAGGTTGCCACTGTTCCTGCGACGGAGGCTAAGCAAGCGGTCAGTCAGTAGACCAACCCCTTCGACCCCGCACCTTTCCTGCCACCAAATCACCAGAGCATTGAGGTGGCAGGATGTCCAGCAAGGATCAGAGTTATCACCGATGCAGCACCTGCAACACATGAAGAATGGGCGATTGTAACCATCGGGTCGATGCCTAATCTGTCGGTGGCATTCAACAGTGCGAGAGATGTATTATCTAATTTCTTCACTGATAAACAATTGGGATTCTCATAGATCGAACCTTGTCCTTTTGGTCAAGCATATGTCAAGCTGCACAGTGTTTTTGATAAAGATGATTTGGTCACCAGTAGCCCATACCATTTTACTGATGTTCATGTCATATTCGAAAAGCACAACAGTGGTCTGAACTAGAGAAGAATCATTCTGAACAGAGATGCATGGATCCTGTTATGTGGCTATCGTTTTGATAGAAGGAACATTCAAGAGGCAAGCAATGCTGTTAGCAAAGTTGGTTTAGTTCTTCATGTGGGACAGAGTCAGAAGCACTAGAGCTAATCTTATTATGAAAGTGAGAGTGGAAGAGCTTAGAGACATTCCCTCCAGCATTGTCTTTGGGGAAGGTTATGATTTTCAGATTGATTCTCTGACAGTCCCTATGGTGATCCTTCAACATCAGATCCTGGGTATGGAGGCACTAGATGAAGATCATGTTGCCCCACATGGTAACCCACACCCAATCCCTCCTCAAGCAAACTATCACCCTAATCAGCACAACCACTTTCTTGGGCCTCTTCAACAGCATGAGCATGATGATAACCATGCACCAATACAAGAGCCTCAGTTAAATCTTTAGTTAGCTCTCAATGCAGGGGCTAATGATAACTGAAATATGGAGGAGGATTATAAGCTAGAGGAGGAAGATAACCAATATGATTTACCTGGGTGGGGCCACTAGGCCATGCCACAAGAGGTGGACGTGGAAAATCATGCAGGTGAATTCATGGCCATGAATGAGCTCATGGAGCCTATGGAAGAAGAGCACAATCCTTCCATTGTTGATCACATCAGCATTAAACTATCTATGATTCCTTCTGACAATGTTGCCAATTCAGCTGCATCTGCAAATGTTCCTTTGGCGCTAATAGAACCTGCTCTCCGAGACTTGAATATGGAAGTTATGCCTAATGGGCCAGATCTTCAAGCCCAGCAAGAGCCCCTTGCTGCACCAGAGGATAACTTTCCACTAGCACAAGCCCAACTAGACCATGATCCTAGTATGGAGGCTTTCATGATACAAGTTGATCACACTCAAGTGGAGAGGATGGTAGACCCTATGCATTCTAAACTCCTGGCACATTCAGTTACACCACCAAACAAGCACCCATCTGCTCAGCTTTTTGTTCAGATTGATAGGACGGAACTGGATGATACTGTCATCATCAGAAGGCAGGAAGCAGTTGAAGGAAATATGCCCGAGAGGCAATATTAAAGTTGTTATTTATATTTCCTTATATCATGATAAATGTTTATTATTCATGCTAGAATTGTATTAACCGGAAACTTAGTACATGTGTGAACACATAGACAAACAGAGTATCCCTAGTATGCCTCCACTTGACTAGCTCGTTAACCAAAGATGTTTAAGTTTCCTAGCCATAGACATGTGTTGTCATTTGATGAACGGGGTCACATGATTAGAGAATGATGTGATGGACAAGACCTGTTGGGGATATAACTACTGGCATAACCCGCCCAGGAGGGGTCGGGTTACGTTATGGTGATTCATCATATGAAGCCCAATATCAAGCTTGAAGATGGCGGTTCAGGAAAGGACCTAAAGCCCATAGGCGACTTAAGGCCCGTAGTGATAAACCGCCGTAATGACATGACTTGTATTATAAGGCAAGAATAGTTAAGAGACCGAACCGGACACTGTTTATGAGCCGGCCGGGACTCTGAGAGCCGCGGGGCGTTAACCTCTGTATATAAAGGGACGACCCAGCGGCGGTTAAAGGGAGGTAACATCAAATCGGTAGCCAGGCATAGCGGATTCGCTCCCTGGTCATCGAAACCCTAGTAATTCCACCTTAACTGGTGTAGGCTTTTACCTTCACCGTAAGGGGCCGAACAAGTATAACACTCGTGTCCTTTGTCCCGCTTTAACCCCTTTAAGCTTCCTAGTTGCGATGGCTCCACGACTAAGTCCTTTCACGAGGACAACTGTCGTGACAATTCCACGACAGTTGGCAGCCACTGTGGGGCCAGCGCATGGTGGATTTGAGTTCTTGAAGGGCAGCTTCGAAGGGCTCAAGGGATACGTTGTGGGCCGGATGACCAAGAGTCGCTGCGGCAAGCTCTACATCGACAACGCAGGCTGGGGCCCCGATGCCGACTCAATCGAGTACGGGTACCGGGTCCCCTTGGGCGGAATCCACGTTTTCATTGGCAAGATTGGTGATCCGGGCACTGAGCCGGACATCTGCACCGACCTCGTCGAGACGGCTCAGCGTGCGAGACCCACCCAGACTCTGCCTACCTTGAAGCGTGCTTTCGTGGGATGCATCCACGGAGGACTCTCTGAAGGATCTAGATCTGGCGATGAGACAGCCGTCTGCTCTGATGGTGAATCATCCACAGGTGAGACGGACTCGTTGTATCAACTTCAAGACGGCAGGCTCGGGGATTGTTCCGATGGCGACAGTATTCCGGACCCCTTTGAGCCGCCAAGCCGGGTTGGAATCTTCATGGCCTGCACGCAACCTGTTCAAAACTCCGCCGCTGGGGCAGGAGGCCCTGTGCACTCACCGGCTCAGGTGCTGATGGATCTCACGGATAAGATGACTGCCCTGTTAACCGCCACGGTTGTCCCAGCGGAGCAAGCTCAACATGATGCAGAAGTGGCACAGTTAAAGCCGGATATAGCGCAAGCCAAGGAAGACTGGCAGCGGAAGGAATCAGGATGGCCGCAGAACGGGCGGCTCTGGACGCCCAGACTCAGTTGATTCAAGCGCAGTCTTTCCGGCTCACAATGGATCAGAATGCATCCAATGAGGTCATGAGAAGAAGGCATCAGAAGGCTCAATCTCGGCTCCCTCCAGTTTATGATCCTCGAAACCTGTTCAACACGCCCGGTGCAGGGCCTAGTAACCCGCCAGAGATGAACCGGATCACGGCACCCGGGGTTGGAACGCTGGTTCAGCCACAAGTGATGGGGCCTCCCCATGTGAATACTGCCCCACCTCGATACATACCAATACCACCGGGTCATTACTCTAACCCATTGGAAAACATGATCGCTGCAGCGGCACGACTGGCGGCTCTCCCGGTCGAGGGCGATTCTCCAACGGCAGTCGAAACCCGCAGGGTCAGAGAACTTCTTCAGACGGCTTTGGCACAACAGGAGGCATATTCGTATAGCCGGGACAGGATTCATTCAACCCCTCGTCCAAACCGGATCCCGAGTTATAGCAGACACATGGTTTCGGCGGCCGGTTCGAGCAACGTCCAGTGCCGTGACTTGTCAGGTGGGCATGCCCCGGCGCATCATGGAGCCTTTAACGCGGTAGATCAAGACAGAGCATGTCAAGAGGCTGAGCAGGCGGCTCAGCTGACAGCTTACCAGCCCTTTCCGGTTTACCCGACGGCTTCTATCGAGGCAGGCATAGCTACGAGGACCGGAGGTGCCCCTTGTCTGGTGCCGGCTCTCCGTAACAAACGTCTGCCCAAAGATTTCAAAGGACCTAGGAAGGTACCTAATTACACGGCTGATTTACAGCCCGGAGCATGGATTGAAAGCTACGAGATGGCTATGGAGTTGCTGGAGGTCAGTGAAGCGGCGATGGCCAAATACTTCACCATGATGTTGGATGGGACTGCCCGCACTTGGTTGAAGGGACTGCCACCTAATTCCATCGGGTCATGGGCAGAGCTGAAAACCCGGTTCATCCAAAACTTCAAAGATACATGTAAACAATCTATGTCAATTGTGGATTTGACTAGCTGCAAGCAGCAAGAAGTCGAGTCTACAACCCATTGGGTACACCAGGTCAAGGAAATAATACATTCGTCTGATAAGATGGATGCCGGCTCTGCAGTCTTAATGTTGGAGCAAAATTGTCGTTTTGTGCCCCTGAAGATGAAGCTTGGGCGGCTCAAGCGCGATTGCAACAATATGGGTACGCTGATGGCGGCTCTGGTCAAGTACGCCGACTCTGATAGTACCAAGGATCCTGTGTCTGATGATGAAAAGACAGGGAAGGGAAAGAAGAATGGCAACGGCAAGGGCCCTCAGCGTAACCCGGCGAGTCAAGGAGGTAATAAACGTAAGGCTGATGATAGTATGGAGTTTGTGGCTAACACCAACGCACAGGGTAACAATCACCGACGTAAGAGGAGACCACCTCCCCGGTCTGGCGGGTCAGGCCGGACGCTTGAGCAATTGTTAAATGAGCCCTGTCCAAGGCATGGCTCTAGGGAGAAGCCGACCACTCATCTATGGAAAGACTGCGTGATTATGAAAGCTTTCAAGAATTCCAACATGTTCGACGGTAATAATGGGCAGGCGGCGGCTCAGGTGGCGGCGGCTTTCATGGCCCGGGTGGCGGTTCAAATTCCAATTTTCAGAATTCTCAAGGTAATCAAGGTGGTTTTAACCAGCAATCTGGCCAGGGTAATCAGCAGCAGCAGCAGGGGGGATACCAGACCCATCCAAAGCAGCTCAATAGTGGACAGTATCATGTGTTTACTACTAGTTTGTGCAAGCGAGACCAGAAGCTTCATAAGAGGGCTGTGAACGCTGTTGAGCCGGTAGTTCCACGTTACTTGCGATGGTCCGAGCAGCCGATTGTATGGAGTAGGGAAGATCACCCTCCCCGGGTTGATAATCCGGGTCACCTGGCCTTGGTGGTGGCTCCTCAGGTTGGTGGGTATAAATGCACTAAGGTACTCATGGACGGAGGTAGTAGCATCAACATCCTCTATTATGAGACCTTCCGTCGTATGGGATTAACTGATAAAAACCTCAGCCAGTCCAATGCTGTTTTCCATAGCGTGGTGCCCAGTAAGTCGGCGCACCAGTTGGTAAGATCGAGCTGGAAGTAGCCTTTGGAGATGAGTACAACTCCAGGGCGAAAAAACTGACTTTTGAGGTGGTCAAGATCAGAAGCCCGTACCATGCTCTATTTGTGCGGCCGGCTTACGCCAAATTCATGGCACGGCCGTGTTATGTATATTTGCAGCTCAAGATGCCGTGTCACAACGGGACCATTACGGTTCATGGCAGCCGAAAGATAGCTTTGGAGTGCGAGGAAGGTGACGCTGCTTACGCCGAATCTGTTTGTGCGACGGAGGAATTAAAGTTTTACAAGGATAATGTTGACCCGGCAGACATGACATCTTTGAAAAAGCCGACCACGAAGCATGAGCCGGTAATGAAATTTAAGTCGACCAATGAGACTAAGCTTATTGACTTTGTTCCAGGCGACTCATCTAAGCAGTTCAGCATCAGTGCCAATCTGGATCCTAAATAGGAAAGCGCGCTCATCGAGTTCATTCGTGAGAACCGGGACATCTTTGCATGGAAACCTTCTGACATGCCAGGTGTACCGAGAGAACTCACTGAGCACACTCTTAATATTGATCCAAAATTTAAGCCAGTCAAGCAATTTCTCCGGCGGTTTAACGAGGAGAGGCGGAAAGCCATTGGTGAGGAAGTAGCCCGGCTCTTGGCGGTCGGGTTCATCGTCGAAGTCTTTCATCCAGAATGGCTAGCTAACCCGGTGCTCGTGCTCAAGAAGAACGGCACCTGGCGTATGTGTGTGGATTATACGGATTTAAACAAGGCTTGTCCGGCTGATCCTTTTGCTCTCCCTCGTATTGATCAAATTATTGATGCTACGGCGGGTTGTGAGCGTTTGAGTTTTTTGGATGCTTACTCTGGTTACCATCAGATCAAAATGGCAGTTAAGGACCAAGAGAAGACGGCTTTCATTACTCCTTTTGGAGCCTTCTGTTATGTGTCTATGCCTTTTGGGCTCAAGAGTGCCCAGGCGACTTACCAGCGGTGCGTACAGAATTGTCTTCATAATCAGATTGGACGCAACGTTCATGCCTATGTGGATGACATTGTGGTAAAATCCAGAGAGAAGGAGACCTTGATAGAAGATCTGAGGGAGACCTTTGGTAATCTCCGGGTCTACAAGATGATGCTTAACCCGGCCAAGTGTGTTTTTGGTGTTCCTGCAGGCAAGCTCTTGGGTTTTCTGGTTTCTCATAGAGGCATTGAAGCTAACCCGGAGAAGATCAAGGCAATCACCTCTCTGGCTAAGCCGGCGTGTATAAATGACGTCCAGCGTCTGGCGGGTCGGATCGCTGCTTTAAGTCGGTTGGGTGAAAAGGCCATACCGCTGTATCAGATGATGAAGAAAACAGATGACTTTGTCTGGAGTGATGCTGCCAATGCCGCCTTTGAGGATTTGAAAAGACAGTTAGCTGCATTGCCAGTTCTTGCTGCTCCTGTTGATAAGGAGCTTTTATTATTGTATGTAGCCGCTAACACACGAGCCGTCAGTGTGGCCATCGTGGTGGAGCGCAAGGAGGCGGGTAAGGAACATCCGGTTCAGCGGCCGGTTTACTACGTCAGCGAAGTACTTATTGAGTCCCAGCAACGGTATCCACATTGGCAGAAGCTTGTTTATGGGGTATTCATGGCAAGCCGGAAGCTTAAGCAATATTTCCAGGGCCACCCTATCACTGTGGTTAGTTCTGCTCCTTTAGGAGATATCATCCAAAACAGAGAAGCCACAGGAAGAGTCGCGAAGTGGGCCATTGAACTTGGGCCTCATGGTCTAAAGTATGTGCCACGTACTGCTATCAAATCTCAAGCATTGGTAGATTTCATCAACGATTGGACAGAGCTGCAGATGTCTGAAGAGAAACCGGATAACACATACTAGACTATTCACTTCGACGGGTCCAGGCAATTGGAGGGCTCGGGGGCTGGAGTCGTGTTAGCTTCCCCTCGAGGTGACAAATTTCGATATGTGTTACGGTTGATGTTTCCCTGTACTAACAATGCAGCTGAGTACGAGGCCTTGCTCCATGGTCTTCGAATGGCTAAGGAGATGAGCTTAAGCCGGGTAAGGTGCTTTGGTGACTCAGATTTGGTGGCTCAACAAGTATCAGGCAAGTGGGACTCTAAGGACCCCCTCATGGCGGCTTATCGCCGTGAAGTTGATGCCATTGCCGGGCATTTTCAGGGTTACCAAGTGGAGCACATTGACCGCAGAAAGAACGAGACGGCTGATGCCTTTAGCCGTCTGGGCTCTCAGCGAAAGCCGGTGCCGCCTAATACTTTCTTGGATATTCTGCATAACCCTTTTGTCAAGTTGCCTACAGAGGAAGACTTGGCTGTTCCTGACCCAGAAGCACAGTTGGTGGCGGCTCTTCACGTCATCCCAGATTGGACAGTGCCATACTTGGCTTACATGACCCGGGGAGAATTGCGTGAGGATGAAACTTTGGCCAGACAAATAACCCGGCGGTCTAAGTCAATGATAATTGCCAATGGCGAGTTGCATCATCTCAGTGTCACTCGGACTTTTCAGCGTTGTGTTTCCCCTAAGGACAGTCAAGAAATTTTACGTGAGATTCATGAGGGGGATTGTGGCCATCATGTCGGCTCAAAATCCCTTGTGGCCAAAGCTTTTCGTCATGGTTTTTATTGGCTGACGGCTCATGCTGATGCAGAGGCCTTAGTCAGTAAATGTGACGGTTGTCAGAAGTTCTCAAGACGTGCTCACGTGCCGACTCAAGAGTTGAGGATGATTCCAATACTTGGCCGTTTGCAGTCTGGGGGCTTGATATGGTTGGGCCTTTCAAAAGGTCCAAGGATAAGAAGACCCACCTCTTGGTGGCTCACAAAATGGGTTGAGGCAGATCCAGTTAGTAAGTGTGATGCAGCCACGGCGGTTCAGTTCATGAAAAAGGTGATATTTCGCTTTGGTTTTCCACACAACATTATAACTGACAATGGTACCTGTTGAGGATATAGGTACTGGTGTAACCCGCCGTAGATGGGCCGGGTTACGTTGCGACAGCTTTTCGTTCAGAAGCCCAAGGACAGGTTAAGGATGGCGGTTTTAGTAATAGGTCTAAGGCCCAGAGGCGGCTTAAGGCCCGTAGTGGTAAACCGCCGTTGTGGCATGACTTGTAGTGTAAGGCAAGAATAGTTAAGAGTCCGAGCCGGACACTGTTTATGAGCCGGCCGGGACTCTGAGAGCCGCTGGGCGTTAACCTTTCTATATAAAGGGACGACCCGGCGGCAGTTCAGGACAAGTAAGATCAGATCGATAGCCAAGCAGAGCGGTTTAGCTCCTGGTCATCGAAACTCTAAGCAATACCATCTCAACTAGAGTAGGCTTTTACCTTCAACGTAAGGGGCCGAACCAGTATAATCTCCGTGTCCTTTGTCCCGTTTAACCCCTTTAAGCTTCCTAGCGGCGATGGCTCCACGACTAAGTCCTTGCACGAGGACATCTGCCATGACCATTCCACGACAGTTGGCGCCCACCGTGGGGCCAGCGCACGGTGGATTTGAGTTCTTTAAGGGCAGCTTCGAAGGGCTCAAGGGATACGCTGTGGGCCAGATGACCAAGAGTCGTCGCGGCAAGCTCTACATCGACGATGCAACCTGGGGCCCCAACGCCGGCTCAATCGAGTACGGGTACCGGGTCCCCTTCGGCGGAATCCACGTTTTCATTGGCAAGATTGGCGAGCCAGGCCCTGAGCCGGACCTCTGCGCTGACCTCATCGAGACGGCTCAGCGTGCAAGACCCGCCCGGACTCTGCCTGCCTTGAAGCGTGCTGTCGTGGGATGCGTCCATGGAGGACTCTCTGAAGGATCTGGATCTGGCGATGAGACGGCCGCTCGCTCTGACAGCGAGTCGTCCACAGACGAGACCAACTCGTTATATCAACTTCAAGATGGCAGGCTCAGGGGTTGCTCCGATGGCGACAGTATTCCGGAACCCTTTGAGCCGCCCAGCCGGGTTGGAATCTTCATGGCCGGCGCACAACCTGTTCAAAACCCCGCCGCTGGGGCAGGGGGCCTTGCGCACTCGCCGGCTCAGGTGCTAATGGATCTCACAGATAAGATGACGGCCCTGTTAACCGCTACGGTCGTCCCAGCGGATAAAGCTCAGCATGATGCGGAGGTGGCACAGTTAAAGCTGGATATAGCAAGAGCCAAGGAAGATCTGGCAGTGGAAGGGATCAGGATGGCTGCAGAGCGGGCGGCTCTCGACGCCCAGACTCAGCTGATTCAGGCGTAGTCTTTCCGGCTCACGATGGATCAGAACGCATCCAATGAGATCATGAGAAGGAGGCATCAGAAGGCTCAATCTCGACTCCCTCCGGTTTACGATCCTCGAAACCTCTTCAACACGCCTGGTGCAGGGCCCTGTAACCCGCCAGAGATCACAGCACCCGGGGCTGGAGCGCCGATTCAGCCGCAAGTGATGGGGCCTCCCCGTGTGAACACTACGCCGCCTCAGTACGTGCCAATACCACCGGGTCATTATGCCAACCTGTTGGAAAATATGATCGCCGCAGCGGCGCGACTGGCGGCTCTCCCGATCGAGGGCGACTCTCCAACGGCGGTCGAAACCCGCCGGGTCAGAGAACTTCTTTAGACGGCTCTGGTGCAACAGGAGGTATATTCATATAGCCGGGACAGGATTCATTCAACCCCTCGTCCAGGCCGGAGCCCAAGTTATAGCAGACACATGGTTTCAGCGACCGGCTCAAGCAACGTCCGGCGCCGTGATTTGCCAGTTGGCCACGGCCCAGCACATAATGGAGCCTTTAATGCGGTAGACCAAGACAGAGCACGGCAAGAGGCGGAGCAGGCGCCTCAGTTGACGGCTTACCAGCCCCTCCCGGTTTATCCGATGGCTTCTATCGAGGCGGGTATACCTACGAGGACCGGAGGTGTCCCGTGTCTGGTGCCGGCTCTCCGTAATGAACGTCTGCCCAAGGATTTCAAAGGACCTAGGAAGATACCTAATTACACGGCTGATTTACAACCCGGAGCATGGAACGAGAGCTACACGAGATGGCTATGGAGTTGCTAGAGGTCAGCGAAGCGGCAATGGCCAAATACTTCACCATGATGTTGGATGGGACTGCCCGCACTTGGTTGAAAGGACTGCCGCCTAATTCTATCGGGTCATGGGCAGAGCTAAAAGCCCGGTTCATCCAAAACTTCAAAGATACATGTAGGCAATCTATGTCAATTATGGATTTGACTAACTGCAAGCAGCAGGAGGGCGAGTCTACAACCCATTGGGTTCGCCGGGTCAAAGAGATAATACATTCGTCTGATAAGATGGATGCCTGCTCTGCAGTCTTAATGTTGGAGCAAAATTGTCGTTTTGCGCCCCTGAAGATGAAGCTCGGGCGGCTCAAGCGCGATTGCAATGATATTGGTACGCTGATGGCGGCTCTAGTCAAGTACGCCGACTCTTATAGTACCAAGGATCCCGCGTCGGATGATGAAAGGACAGGGAAGGGAAAGAAGAATGGCAATGGCAAGGGCCCTCAGCATAACCCGGCGAACCGGGGAGGTAACAAACATAAGGCTGATGGCAGTATGGAGTTTGTGGCCAACGCCAATGCGCAGGGTAACAACCACCGACGTAAGGGGAGACCACCTCCCCGAGCCGGCGGGTCAGGCCCGATGCTTGAGCAGTTGTTGAATGAACCTTGTCCAAGGCATGGCTCTAGGGAGAAGCTGGCCACTCATCTATGGAAAGACTGCGCAATCATGAAAGCCTTCAAAAATTCCAACGCTTTTAACGGCAACAATGGGCAAGGCGGCGGCTCAGGCGCCGGCGGCGTTCATGGCCCGGGCGGCGGTTCAAATTCCAATTCTCAGAATTTTCAAGGGGGTTTTAATCAGCAACCTGGCCAGGGTAATCAGCAGCAGTAGGGGGATACCAGACCAATCCAAAGCAGCTCAATGGTGGACAGTATCATGTGTTTACTACCAGTCTGTGCAAGCGAGACCAGAAGCTTCATAAGAGGGCTGTAAATGCTGTTGAGTCGGCGGTTCCCCGCTATTTAAGATGGTCTGAGCAGCCTATTGTATAGAGTAGGGAAGATCACCCTCCCCGGGTTGATAATCCGGGCCACCTGGCCTTGGTGGTGGCTCCTCAGGTTGGGGGTATAAATTCACTAAAGTGCTCATGGTCGGAGGCAGCAGCATCAACATCCTCTATTATGAGACCTTCCGTCATATGGGATTAACTGATAAAAACCTCAGCCAGTCCAATACTGTTTTCCATGGGGTGGTGCCCGGTAAGTCGGCGTATCCAGTCGGTAAGATCGAGCTGGAAGTAGCCTTTGGAGATGAGTACAACTACAGGGCGGAAAAACTGACCTTTGAGGTGGTTAAAATAAGAAGCCCGTACCATGCTTTATTTGGGCGGCCGGCTTACGCCAACTTCATGGCACGACCGTGTTACGTGTATTTGCAGCTCAAGATGCCGGGTCACAATGGGACCATTACGGTTCATGGCAGCTGAAAGATAGCCTTGGAGTGTGAGGAAGGTGACGCTGCTTACGCTGAATCTGTTTGTGCAACAGAGGAGTTAAAGTTTTACAAGGATAATGTTGACCCGGCAGATATGACGTCTTTGAAAAAGCCAACCACGGAGCATGAGCCGGTAATGAAATTTAAGTCGGCCGATGAGACTAAACTTGTTGACTTTGTTCCAGGTGACTCATCTAAGCAGTTTAGCATCAGTGCCAATCTGGATCCGAAATAGGAAGGCGCACTCATTGAGTTCATCCGTGAGAATAGGGACATCTTTGCATGGAAACCTTCTGACATGCCAGGTGTACCAAGAGAACTCGCTGAGCACACTCTCAATATTGATCCAAAATTTAAGCCAGTCAGGCAATTCCTCCGGCGGTTTAATGAGGAGAGGCGGAAAGCCATTGGTGAGGAAGTAGCCCGGCTCTTGGCGGCCGGGTTTATCGTGGAAGTCTTCCATCCAGAATGGTTCGCTAACCCGGTGCTCGTGCTCAAGAAGAACGGCACCTGGCGTATGTGCGTGGATTATACGGATTTAAACAAGGCTTGTCCGGCTGATCCTTTTGCTCTCCCTCGTATTGATCAAATGATTGATGCTACAGCGGGTTGTGAGCGTTTGAGTTTTTGGGATGCGTATTCTGGTTACCATCAGATCAAAATGGCTGTTAAGGACCAAGAGAAGACGGCATTCATTACTCCTTTTGGAGCCTTCTGTTATGTGTCTATGCCTTTTGGGCTCAAGAGTGCACAGGCGACTTACCAGCGTTGCGTACATAATTGTCTTTATAATCAGATTGGGCGCAACGTTCATGCCTATGTGGATGATATCGTGGTCAAATCCAGAAAGAAGGTGACCTTGATAGATGATTTGAGAGAGACCTTTGATAATCTCCGGGTCTACAAGATGATGCTTAACCCAGCCAAGTGTGTCTTTGGTGTTCCTGCGGGCAAGCTCTTGGGTTTTCTGGTTTCTCACAGAGGCATTGAGGCTAACTCGGAGAAGATCAAGGCAATCACCTCTTTGGCTAAGCCGGCGTGCATAAATGACGTCCAGCGTCTGGCGGGTCGCATCGCTGCTTTGAGTCGGTTTATAAGCCGGTTGGGTGAAAAGGCCATGCAACTGTATCAGATGATGAAGAAAATAGATGAATTTGTCTGGAATGATGCTGCTAATGCTGCTTTTGAGGATTTGAAAAGACAGCTAGCTGAGCCGCCAGTCCTTGCTGCTCCTGTCGACAAGGATCCTTTATTGTTGTATGTAGCCGCTAACACACGAGCCGTCAGTGTGGCTGTGGTGGTGGAGCATAAGGAAGCGGGTAAGGAACATCCGGTTCAGCGGCCGGTTTAGTACGTCAGCGAAGTAGTCATTGAGTCCAAACAACGGTATCCACATTGGCAGAAGCTTGTTTATGGGGTATTCATGGCAAGCCGGAAGCTTAAGCATTATTTCCAGGGCCACCCTATCACTGTGGTCAGTTCTGCTCCCCTAGGAGATATCATCCAAAACAGAGAAGCCACAGGAAGAGTTGCTAAGTGGGCTATAGATTTTGGGCCTCATGGTCTAAAGTACGTGCCACACACTACTATCAAATCTCAAGCATTGGTGGATTTCATCAACGATTGGACAGAGCTGCAGGTGCCTGAAGAGAAACCGGATAATACATAGTGGACTATTCACTTTGACGGGTCCAGGCAATTGGAGGGCTCGGGGGCTGGAGTTGTGTTAGCTTCCCCTCGAGGTGACAAGTTTTGTTATGTACTATGGTTGATGTTTCCCTGTACTAACAATGCAGCTGAGTACGAGGCCTTGCTCCATGGTCTTCGGATGGCTAAGGAGATGAGCTTAAGCCGGGTAAGGTGCTTTGGCGACTCAGATTTAGTGGCCCAACAAGTATCAAGCAAGTGGGATTCCAAGGACCCCCTCATGGCGGCTTATCGCCGCGAAGTTGATGCCATTGCTGAACATTTTCAGGGTTACCAAGTAGAGCACATCGATCACAGAAAGAACGAGGCAGCTGATGCATTAAGCCGGCTGGGCTCACAGCGAAAGCCGATGCCGCCTAATACTTTCTTGGATATTCTGCATAACCCTTCTGTCAAGTTGCCTACAGAGGAAGACTTGGCTGTTCCTGACCTAGAAGCACAGTTGGTGGCGGCTCTCCACGTTATCCCAGATTGGACAGTGCCATACTTGGCTTACATGACCCGGGGAGAATTGCCTGAGGATTAAACTTTGGCCAGACAAATAACCCGGCGGTCTAAGTCAATGATAATTATCAATGGCGAGTTGCATCATCGCAGTGTCACTGGAACTTTTCAGCGTTGTGTTTCCTCTAAGGAAGGTCAAGAAATTTTACGTGAGATTCACGAGGGGGATTGTGGCCATCATGCCGGCTCAAAATCCCTTGTGGCCAAGGCTTTTCGTCATGGTTTTTATTGGCTGAAGGCTCATGCTGATGCAGAGGACTTGGTCAGTAAATGTGACGGTTGTCAGAAGTTCTCAAGACGGGCTCACGTGCCGGCTCAAGAGTTGAGGATGATTCCGATCACTTGGCCGTTTGCAGTCTGGGGGCTTGATAAGGTTGGGCCTTTCAAAAGGTCCAAGGATAAGAAGACCCACCTCTTGGTGGCGGTTGACAAGTTCACAAAGTGGGTTGAGGCAGAGCCAGTTAGTAAGTGTGATGCAGCCACGGCGGTTCAGTTCATGAAAAAGGTGATATTTCGCTTTGGTTTTCCACACAGCATTATAACTGACAATGGTACCAATCTGTCTAAAGGCGCCATGGAGGAATTTTGTCAACGAGAGCATATTCGGCTTGATGTTTCATCAGTGGCTCACCCTCAATCCAATGGTCAAGCTGAGAGAGCCAATCAGGAAATCTTCAAGGGCATCAAGCCCCGAATTTTGGTCCCTTTGCAACGGACACCAGGTTGTTGGGTGGAGGAGTTACCCTCCGTATTATGGAGCATCAATACTACTCCTAACAGGTCTACGGGTTACACGCCTTTCTTCATGGTTTATGGAGCTGAGGCGGTCCTCCCTAGCGACATCCGTCATGATTCGCCTCGAGTGGCGGCTTACGTCGAGGCGGATAATGAGCAAGTGCGTCAAGATGCTCTTGACTTGTTGGACGAACAGCGTGACATAGCAGCAGCTCGCTCAGCGATTTACCAACAAGACCTGCGCCGCTATCACAGCCGCCGGGTTAAGTCCAGGGTCTTTCAGGAAGGTGATTTGGTGCTCCGGCTCATCCAGGATCAAACAGATGCACACAAGCTATCCCCACCTTGGGAAGGGCCCTTTGTGGTAAGCAAGAACTTGCACAACGGACCATACAACCTTATCGATGTTCGGGAGCACAAAGATTCACGTAAGTCGGAGGAGGAGACCCGCCGGCCGTGGAACATAGCTCAGCTTCGGCCTTATTACACTTGAGCCACTGGCTCTCATCATGTACATATTTCTATAGCCATGTATATATTGTGATAAATAATAAAGCAGGACCTCTGTCGTTTTTCCTCCAAAGGTAAATGTATCATTGTTATTTCCATTGTAATATTACATGTAATATTACGTGGTCACTTGGAGTTTGATCCGGCTTATGATCGTATTCGAATCTAGCCGTTAAAAATATGATCACTTGGGGGCTCCCTGTTCGAACATAGGTCATATTCGAACCAAAGAGAACATAGCTGTCGATACCCACTTGATTGGCATATTGCCGAGTTCATTGGGGAGTTTCTTGATCATATTTGAATCATAGCTCAGCCCCCTTTGGGAACCGACGTGGATCGTATTCGAATCAGCGTCGTTAAAAAACTCTCAAGGTCATTTGGGGGCTTCCTGTTCAAACATAGGTCGTATTCGAACCGAAGAGAACATAGCTATCAGTACCCTCTTGATCAGCAACGCCAAAGCCACTGGGGGCTATATGATCGTATTCGAATCTTAGCTTAACCCCTTTGGGACAGTTCTCTGGTCGTATTCGAATCAGAAGCCTCCAAATTTTTGAAATCTTTTTGTTGCAAACAAGTTCTTTTGATCATATCAAAAGTATTCAAGGGTGGTTCTTATTCCACTGGCTTAACCTTGATTAATAATGTTGATAGCACATAATAAGCATTATATATGCTGGTTTATTAAACCGGAGTTGAGTTCTCAACCTCATTATTCAGGTTACATAAACCGGAAGTGTATTTGAAGGCTCGCAGGTATTCTATTATGGTTATCTCGAAGATATAATTGAGAGCCGGTTTATTATGACTTTGCTTCATTTTCCGGGTTATATGACTCTCCGCGCGGTAAGCCGCCTAGAGACTTGTGATTTGTTTTCTATGCAGGACAATTAAAGACAGCTATTTAAACTTAAGGAAAGCAGAGGATCAAACATAACCCGGAAGAATATAAAAGAGCAGTTTAAATAGAGTTAAGCACTACACACGTGCACGATGGCATGACAAAATTAAGTGTTCGTCCTACTCTATTACAGGACTCCCCGAGTCCAAAAGGTGAGGCATTGTTTTTAAGACATAACCATGAGCCGCCTAAGAAATCAAAGGTGCTTGTTGGGCTGAAGCTTCCGGCTCATCCCTCTCCGCTCCTCCGGTTGTTTCCATGACCTGGAAGGTTGATGATTTCCAGTCAATGCCACTCAAGGCTTCAAATTGAGCCTCATCGTCAATTAACCCGGCTGGGTCAACTTCAGGGGCAAAGGTATGCTTACAAGTTGGAGGGATCAGGCTGACTGCTTCATAGCATGGTGTTGGGATTCTCTGATTTTCCGTGTCATAGCCCGGTTGATACTTGGTAAGATCTGTGTCATTGCCAATCAAGGTGGCCACAGGGCGCACGCTCTTCACACAAGTGGCGAAGTATTTCTGGTCAAAGGGGGTGCCGTCTTCCTTGAAGCTGGGATATCCAAGGGCGATGTCGGCCGGGTCTAGCTCTGGTAGAAACGCCTTGGCCCGGCTCAGAGCGGCTATAGCTCCGGCTCTTGCAGAAGCCCGTATCAACTCTTGGAAGCGTTGAGGAAGTATGGCAAGCCGCCTGACTACATCCGCCAGGTGAGTGGGAACTTCATTTGACAGAGCCACAACGGCTAAGGCACGTTGTGACCCGGTGTAAAGTTGCTCTACCAAGGTATAAACCGCCTTCAATTTGGTCAGCACATTTTGATTAAGATTGGAGCTCCTGGGGCCTGCATGGCAAAGACAGGTAAGCTGGTGACAATTGAGATGCTCTCTGGAAAATATGTAAACTAGCTAAACACTTATAGAGTAGCTTACCAAAGATTCCGGAGACCATCTGAGACAGATGGTGTTTTAAGCCGGATATCTCGGCGGCTGTTCCAGCAAGAGTGGCCTCCGCTTGTTCGGCCCGGCTGAGCAAAGCCGCCTTTTCATCTGCCCAGGCTTTTCTTTCTGCTTCAAACTTCTTCTTCAGTTTCTCTTGCGCAGATACCCTGACTTCAAATTTGGAGTTGGCCTTTCGGGTTTCACTTTCCTGAGTCTTCAAGCGGTTCTTTAGTTCAGAGATTTCTGATTCAAATTTCTTACAGGCGGCCTGTACAAATTCTGGGTTACAGTTAGGGTGTTTATAATGCGACATCAAGTCCCAAGCACTTTGCAAGTAAAGACACTTGGCACTTTGGGGCTAATGTATGCTGAAAAACTCTATTTACAGTGCCGGTTCATGAGAATAAGTCCCAAGCACTTTGCAGGCAAAAGTACTTGGCACTTGGGGGCTAATGCATAAAGTTGCTCAACTACTTGGTTAAAATAAGTTAAGGACCGGTTCAACTATGCTGTTTAAACCGGCCCTTGAGTGTTACCAGGTAAGCCAGTTTTCTTGCAGTGATTATTAAGCCGGTATTAAGTCTACAACATATTTTATCATAAGTAATAGACTTGGGGGCTGGCATGATAAGGATAACTATGGAGTAAGCAAGAGAGTCATACCTCAGACTTTTGCTGTATTTGCTTCACCATATCAATTTCCAGGTCCCGGATGTTGTGCACTTGATTAATATAGCCAGAGACAATATCTCCAATGCTCAGATTAGCATAATCAGTGATGTCCAGCCTGGCCTTGCGGCGTTCTAGAAGTTCTTCCTTGGCAGAGCACCTAGCCAACACGGTGGGTCTTCCCGGTTCAACAAACTCGGTCCGGGTAATTATAACGTCCGGGTCATCTGGATGAGCCGGGCTGGGGATCTTCGGGTTATCAGAACCTTCCATAACTTGCTCATCAGATGGAGCAGTGGTGGCTTCAGGAGCTGGTGCAGACGACGGCTCATGAGCAGAAGCATCAGGTTCAGTCAGGACCGGCTCTTCGGCCGGCTTATTCTTCTTAGCCCTCTTGCTGGGCTTCACTTGTACACTGAAGGTCAAAGGGTTAGTGCAAAAACATGAGTAAGATAAGCACAAAATAAGCTGATCATCATTACCCGGGTGCGGTCTTGAAGGCCGGCAAGCTAGACTGCATTGAGTCGCCGGAGGAAGGTGAAGTTCCCTGGTAGTTTGAATCAGAAGAATTGAGTGGATGACGAGTGACGCCCGCCAAAGGATGGAAAGGATATAAGTCGGAGATAACCTTAGTCCGGCTCTTCCTTGATGCTTCGGGTAAGCCGGAGGAGAGGTCTGCACCTTTGCTGGTCCGGGTCTGCCTTCGGCTCTCATAAATCTGTCGCTTCAAAAGAAATTGAGGATCTTGATAAGCTGAAGGATGTGAAAATCTTACTTTCCGGATTACTCTTTGAACTTTCCGTCTCGGCAAAGGCTCGGAGTCGGAGGAAATTATAGTTACCTCTTCATTCACTTCATGACTTGTTCCAGTGTCCTCCTGCTGATAATCCGTGTCAATAAGATGGTTAAAAAAGGAGCCTAAAGAGTCAAGAGCTACCTCTGACTCGGAGGTGTCTTCCAGATGAAGCAGGTCCGAGGCGCTAGGTTTGCTCCCCTTCTTGCGGGGAGCGGCTTTCCTGGCGGCTTTTTTGACTTTTCTGGCTTTCTTGGCAGCTTCGTGGTCGTACTTGACCTTCCAGAATTTATCATTAGCCTGTAAAATACAACAAAGGTTAGTGAGTTAAGACAAAATCGTTAAAATGGAAGGAGAAGCATTCAAGTCAATGGTTTGCCGCTGGAGCCGGGTTAGTCTTGCAGAAAGGGCTTAAGCCCACTCTCCCGCAATCTGCCAGGCTCTCGTTCAGAAGCGACTTGGTGGTATCATCAATGACGTCCTCAGGTAAGTCGTCTGGACTGTGACGTAGAGGATCATCTTTCTGGCCTGTGTAATCACACATCAAGCCGGGGCGGCGGCTTAAAGGAATCACCTGCCAGGCAACCCAGACCCGGACCAGATCAATACCATTTAAGCTGTTCCCTAGAAGAGCTTTGATTTTGTTGATGGTGGGTGTAAGTGGTTGACGTTCAGCTTGAGATAATTTGTCTGGCAAGGGGTGATTTGACTCCAGACGCAGGTTGCGAAAGCTGGGCAGAGGGTTCTCGTCAGCCGGAGAAGTGTCCTGGCAGTAGAACCATGTCTGGTTCCAGTCTTTCGGGTGGCTTGGCGGCTCAGCATAAGGAAAGAGACAATCTCTCCGTCGTTGAATTGAAATTCCACCAAGTTCCAAGCTAGGCCCGTTGGCACATTCATTCTGGCGGTTCAGGTAAAATAACTCCCTAAAGAGCAGCAAGTTGGGTTCTTCTCCGAGGTACACCTCACAGAACACTTGGAAGTTGCAGATGTTTGACACGGAATTGGGTCCGATGTCTTGAGGTCGCAGATCAAAGAAGTGCAGGACATCTCTGAAGAATTTTGAGCCGGGAGGAGCAAAGCCCCGGTTCATGTGATCAGTAAATATGACAACTTCCCCATCCTTGGGTTGAGGCCTCTCTTCTGACGGGTCAGGAGCACGATAGGACATGACCTCTTTCTTTGGCAGGTAACCCGTTTTCATGAAATCAGCTAAGATGATGTCGGTGACGTTGGATCTAACCCAGTTGCATGTGATGGGTGCTTTGGGAGCCTTAGGCGGCATTGTGAAAGATGGAGGCCTATGACAAAATAAAGTTTCCTGTTCAAATTTAAGCCGGAGGAAAATTCCAGTTCAGTATTCAAGATGGCGGCTTATGAAAGGGCCTAATGATATATGGTTAATTGTGTCAGGTTATTTAAGCCGCCGTGCATATCATGAGCAATTAAGTTATTTAACTCTATTATGAATGATCCGGAAATTTCACAAAGCATGGCCTCTTTTAAGCCGGCTATATGAGCCGCCATGGCTAACAGATGCAATTTTTGCCTAAGTGTTGCACAAACAAGTTTCACAGATGACAGGGATTATTTTGGATCAAACGATCGTCCAGAAAAGAAAAATTTCTAGACCTAAAAACTGATACGGAGAAGTTCATAAGCTCTAAATGAGGTCTCTTTGCAAGCAAAAGGGATCTGCTAGTATTGAAAATGGGTGTGAAACGACTACCGCCGAAGTTATGCACTCTTCTTGGATCAAAGAGGGCCGTTGTGGAAGAACAGTGAAGGAATCGCGAGGAACCACGAAGAACACAGAAGAACTCGTGAACCCTAATGCGGATCTAGTATATGGGACGGCGAGGACTTACTGGTGCTGATGAGCAACGGAGGTGCGCCACGTTTCTCTGGTCAAGACAGGTCGATGCAGCGGCCTTGGTTGGTGCAGACGGGATGCGCGGCGGCGGCGGCGGAGCTCGGGCTCTGGGGTGTCGAGAGGAGGAAGACGATGGAAAGGGAAGAGTGACGAAGACCTGAGGGCCGGGCCTATTTATAAGGGACGGCTGATGAGTGGGCGCGAGAAACGAGGATGCTGAAGACATGATTATCCAGCTGCAGAGGCGCCTCGATTTTCGGGATAGTTATTAAGATAAGGATCCGTTGAGATACGTTGGACAGAACGTGCATTAATGGCGGATGACGTCACGGCGGGTTACCAAGAATCCAGAAGATGACGTCACGGCGTGTTATAACCCTTGCGCAAAACAGAAGCCGGAAGATTTTTTCTTAAGATATTGAGATTGACATGAACCGGTTCAAATCAATCTGGGGCCTAATGTTGAGGATATAGCTACTCGTGTAACCCGCCGTAGATGGGCCGGGTTACGTTGCGACAGCTTTTCATTCAGAAGCCCAAGGACAGGTTAAGGATGGCGGTTTAGTAATAGGTCTAAGGCCCAGAGGCGGCTTAAGGCCCGTAGTGGTAAACCGCCGTTGTGGCATGAGTTGTAGTGTAAGGCAAGAATAGTTAAGAGTCCGAGCCGGACACTGTTTATGAACCGGCCGGGACTCTGAGAGCCGCTGGGCGTTAACCTTTCTATATAAAGGGACGACCCGGCGGCGGTTCAGGACAAGTAAGATCAGATCGATAGCCAAGCAGAGCAGTTTAGCTCCTGGTCATCGAAACCCTAAGCAATACCATCTCAACTGGAGTAGGCTTTTACCTTCAACGTAAGGGGCTGAACCAGTATAATCTACGTGTCCTTTGTCCCGTTTAACCCCTTTAAGCTTCCAAGCAGTGATGGCTCAACGACTAAGTCCTTGCACGAGGACATCTGCCGTGACAATTCCACGACAGTACCAATCTGTCTAAAGGAGCCATGGAAGAATTTTGTCAACGGGAGCATATTCGGCTTGATGTTTCATCGGTGGCTCACCCCCAATCCAATGGCCAAGCTGAGAGAGCCAATCAGGAAATCTTGAAAGGCATCAAGCCCGGGCTTTTGGTCCCTCTGCAGCGGACGCCGGGTTGTTGGGTGGAGAAATTACCCTCTATGATATGGAGCATCAATACTACTCCTAATAGGTCTATGGGTTACATGCTTTCTTCATGGTTTACGGAGCCGAGGCGGTTCTCCCTAGCGACATCCGTCATGACTCGCCTCGTGTGGCGGCTTATGCTGAGGCGGACAATGAACAAGCGCGTAAGGATGCTCTTGACTTGTTGGACGAACAGCGTGACGTAGCAGCAGCTCGCTCGGCGATTTGCCAACAAGACCTGCGCCGCTATCATAGCCGTCGGGTTAAGTCCAGAACCTGTCAGGAAGGTGACTTGGTGCTCCGGCTCATCCAGGATCAAACAGATGCACACAAGTTATCCCCACCTTGGGAAGGGCCCTTTGTGGCCAGCAAGAACTTGCACAACGGGTCATACTACCTCATCGATGTTCGGGAACACAAAGATTCACGTAAGTCGGAGGAGGAGACCCACCGGCCGTGGAATATCGTTCATTTTCGGCCTTATTACACTTGAGCCACGGTCTCTCATAATGTACATATTTCTGTAACCATGTATATATTATGATAAATAATAAGGCAGGACCTCTGTCCTTTTTCCCCCCAAAGGTAAATGTGTCATTGTTATTTTCATTGTGACGTCACATGATCACTTGGGGGCTTCCTGTTCAAACATAGGTCGTATTCGAACCAAAGAGAACATAGCTGTCGATACCCTTTTGATCGGCACACTGCCGAGCTCACTGGGGAGCTTCTTGATCTTATTTGAATCATAGCTCAACCCCCTTTGGGAACCGGCGTGGATCGTATTCGAATCAGCATTGTTAAACAACTCTCAAGGTCATTTGGGGGCTTCCTGTTCAAACATAGGTCGTATTCGAACCAAAGAGGACATAGCTGTCGGTACCCTCTTGATCGGCAACGCCAAAGCCACTGGGGGCTGTATGATCGTATTCGAATCGTAGCTTAACCCCTTTGGGACGGTTTTCTGGTCGTATTCGAATCAGAAGCCTCCAAATTTTTGAAGTCTCTTTTTGCAAACAATTTTTTGGATTTTATTTGAAATTCTTTTATCATATCTAAAGGGTTCAAGGGTGGTTTCTATTCCACCGGCTTAACCTTGATCAATAAAGTTGATCGCACATAATAAACATCATATTACAGAGTTGGGTTCTCACCCTCATTTTATGGGTCACATAAACTGGCAGTGTAATCGAAGGATCACAGGTATGGTGTTATGATTATCTCAAAGATATAATTGGGAACCGGTTTTTTATGATTTTGATTCATACTCCGGGTTATATGTAGATATATGACCCTCCATGCGGTAAGCCGCCAAGGGACTTGTGATTTGTTTTATATGCAGGACAATTTCAAGCAGCTCTTTAAACGTAAGGAAAGCAGAGGATCAAGCATAACCTGGGGGAATATAAGAGGGCGGCTTAAGAAGTGTTGAGCGCCACACAAGTGCGCGATGGCACGACAAAATTAAGCGTTTTTTCTACCCTATTACATGACTCCCCGAGTCAAAATAATGAAGCATTGTTTTCATGAAGACGTAAACATGAGCCGCTTGAAGGATTAAAGGTGTTTTGGGCCTGAGACTTCCGGTTCATCCCTATCCGCTCCTCCGGTTGTTTCCCTGTCCTAGAAGGTTGATGATTTCCAGTCAATTCCACTCAAGGCTTCAAATTCAGCTTCATCATCACTTAACCCGGCCGGATCAACTTCTGGGCGAAGGTATGCTTACGAGTTGGAGGGATCAGGCTGATTGCTTCATAATGTGGTGTTGGAATTCTCTGATTCTCGGCCTCATAACCCGGTTGGTATTTGGTAAGATCCATGTCATTACCGATCAGAGTGGCCACAGGCCGTATGTCCTTCACGCAAGCGGCGAAATCCTTCTGGTTAAATGGGGTGCCGTCCTCCTTCAAACTGGGATACCCAAGGGCGATGTCGGCCGGGTCTAGCTCCAGTAGCCATGCCTTGGGCCGGCTTAAAGCGGCTATGGCTCCGGCTCTTGCAGAAGCTCGTCTCAATTCCTGGAATCATTGAGGTAGCACGGCAAGCCGCCTTAGCACATCCGCCAGACGAGTGGGAACTTCATTTGACAGAGCCACGACGGCTAAGGCACGTTGTGACCCGGTGTAGAGTTGTTCCACCCGGGTATAAACGGCCATCAGCTTTGTCAGCATGCTTTGGTTGAGATTGGAACTCCTGGGGCCTGCATTACAAGGTCAGGTGAGCTGATGACAATTGAGATGCTTGTTGACAAAGATTTAAGCTAGCTAACACTTACAGAGTAACTTACCAAAGATTGCTGAGACCATCTGAAATACATGGCGTTTTAAGCCGGATAACTTGGCGGTTGTTTCTGCAAGAGTGGCCTCCGCTTGTTCAGCCCGGTGGAGAAAAACAACCTTTTCATCAACCCAGGCTTTTCTCTCGGCTTCAAACTTCTTTTTCAGTTTTTCTTGTTCGGATACACTAAATTCAAACTTGGAATTGGCCTTTTGGGTCTCACTCTCTTGAGTTTTCAGGCGAGTCTTCAGTTCAGAGATCTCCGATTCAAATTGATTGATGGCGGCCTGTATAAATTCCGGGTTACAGTTAGGGTTATCATCATGCAACATTAAGTCCCAAGCACTTTGCAAGCAAAGATACTTGGCACTTGGGGGCTAATGTATGCTGAAGAACTCTATTTATAGTGGCGGTTCATGGAAATAAGTCCCAAGCACTTTGCAGGCAAAAGTACTTGGCACTTGGGGGCTAATGCATATTGTTGTTCAAGTACTTGGTTAAAACACGGTGAGGACTGGTTCAAATATGCTGTCTAAACCGGTCCTTGGGCGCTACCGGATAAGCCGATTTTCTTGTAGTGATTACTAAGCTGGTGTTAAGTCTACAACATATTTCATCATAAGTAATAGACTTGGGGGCTGGCATAGTAAGGCTAACTAAGGAATAAGCAACGAGAGTTATACCTCAGATTTTTGGTATATTTGTTTCACCGTATCAATTTCCAGACCCCGGCTGTGTGCACTTGGTTTACATAACCAGAGACAATGTCTCCAATACTCAGATGAGCATAATCAGTGATGTCCAGCTTGGCTTTGCGGCGTTCCAGAAGTTCTTCCTTGGCGGAGCACTTAGCCAGCACGGTAGGTCTCCCCGGCTCAACAAAGTCAGTCCGGGTGATTTCAACGTCCGGATCATCCGCCTTGGCCGGGCTAGGGATCTCCGGGTTCACAGAACCTTCCATAACTTGTTCGACAGATGGATCAGTGGCGGGAGTTGGAGCTTCATGGGCTGGTGCGGCCGGCGGCTCATGAGCGGAAGCATCAGGAGCAGCCGTTCTGAGTTCCGGTTCAGCTAAGATCGGCTCTTCGGCCGGCTTACTTCTCTTTGCTCTCTTGCCGGGCTTTACTTGTACACTGAAAATTAAAGGGTTAGTACAAAAACATGAGTAAGATAAGCACAAGATAAACAGATTATCATTACCCTGGAGCGGTTTTGAAAGCCGGCATGCTGGACTGCATTGATTCGCCGGAGGAAGGTGAAGTTCCCTGGTAGGTTGAGTCAGAAGAATTGAGTGGTTGACGAGTGAAACCTGCCAAAGGGTACAAAGAATATAAATCGGAGATAACCTCAGTCCGGCGTTTCCTTGTTACATCGGGTAAGCCAGAGGAGAGGTCTGCATCTTTACTGGTCTGGGTCTGCCTCCGACTCTCGTGAATCTGTCGCTTCAAAAGAAATTGAGGATCTTGATAAGCTAAAGGATGTGAAAATCTTACTTTCCGGGTTAGCCTTCGGATTTTCTGTCTCGGCAAAGGCTCGGAGTCGGAGGAAATTATAGTTACCTCTTCAATTACTGCATGACTCGCTCATGTGTCCTCCTGCTGATAATCAGTGTCAATAAGATGGTTAAAAAAGGAGCCTAGAGAGTGAAGAGCTACCTCTGACTCGGAGGTATCGTCCAGATGAAGCATATCCGAGGCGCTAGGTTTGTTCCCCTTCTTACGGGCAGCGGCTTTCCTGGCGGCTTTCTTAGTTTTTCTGGCTTTCTTTGCAGCCTCATGGTCATACTTGACCTTCCAGAATTTATCATCAGCCTGTAAAATATAGCAAGAGTTTTTGAGTAAAGACGAAATTGTCAAAGTGGAAAGTAAGATGCTCAAGTTAATGGTTTACCGCTGGAGCTGGGTTAGCCTTGCTGAAAGGGCTTAAGCCCGCTTTCCCGCAATCTGACAGGCTCTCGTTCAGAAGAGACTTGGTCATATCATCGATAACATCCTCAGGTAAGTCGTTGGGGCTGTGCCGTAGAGGATCAGTCTTTTGGCCCGTGTAATCGCACATCAAGCCGGGGCGGCGGCTCAAAGGAATCACCCGCCAGGCAATCCAAACCCGGACCAAGTCAATGCCATTTAGGCCGTTCCCCAGAAGAGCTTTGATCTTGTTTATGGTGGGGGCAAGTGTTTGACGTTCAGCCGGAGACAATTTGTCTGGTAAGGGGTGAGTTGACTCCAGGCGCAGGGCGCGAAAGCCGAGCAGAGGGTTCTCATTAGCCGGAGAAGTGTCTTGACAGTACAACCATGTCTGGTTCCAATCTTTAGGTTGACTTGGCGGCTCGGCATAAGGGAAGAGACAGTCTCTCCGTCGTTGGATTGAGATTCCGCCAAGTTCCAAGCTGGGCCCATGGGCACATTCATTTTGACGGTTCAGATAAAATAGCTCTCTAAAGAGTAGTATGCTGGGTTCTTCTCCAAGGTACACCTCACAAAACACTTGGAAATTACAGATGTTTGACACGGAATTGGGTCCGATGTCTTGAGGTCGCAGGTCAAAAAAGTGCAAGACGTCTCTGAAATTTTTTGAGCCGGGTGGAGCAAAACCCCGGTTCATGTGATCAGTAAAATGACAACTTCCCCATCCTTGGGTTGAGGCTTTTCTTCTGACGGATCAGGAGCATGATAGGACATGACCTCTTTCTTCGGCAGATAACCGGTCTTCACAAAATCGTTTAAGATGCTATCAGTGACGGTGGATCTAACCCAGTTGCATGTGACGGGTGCTTTGGGAGCCTTGGGCGGCATTATGAAGATGGAAGCCTATGATAAAGTAAAAATTTCCAGCTCAAATTTAAGCCAGAGAAAATATTTCAATTCATATTCAAGATGGCAGCTTATGAAGGGGCCTAATGATATATGACTAATTGTGTCAGATTGTTTAAGCCGCCATGGGCATCATAAGCAATTAAGTTATTTAAATCCACTATGAGTGATCAGGATTATTCATTGAGCATTGCCTGTTTAAGCCGGCGATAAGAGCCGCCATGGTTAACGGATACAATTTTCGCCTAAGTATCGCACAAACAGGTTTCACAGGATGCAGCTGTTATTTTGGATCAAACGGTCATTCAGAAAATAAAATATTCTAGACCTAAAAACTGGTACAGATGAGTTCGTGAGCTCTAATGAGGTCTTTTTACAAGCAAAAGGGGTCTGCTAGTATTGAAAATGGACGCAAAACAACTACCGCATGAGTTCTATACTACTTTTGGATCAAAGGAGACCACGGTGGAAGAACTACGAAGAAACTGTGATGAACTACGAAGAACACGGAAGAACGCGGAAACCCTAATGCACATCTGACATTCGAGAAGAGGAATACTTACACGAGCTGCTGAACAGCGGAGGTGCGTCGCAGTTCTCTGGTCAAAACAGGTTGATGCAGCGGCCTTGGCTGGTGCAGACGCGAAGGTCGACGGTGGCGGCGGAGTTCGGGCTCTGAGGCGTCGAGAGGACGAAGACGATAGAAAGGGGGAGAATGAGAAAAAGACTTGGTCGTGCTTATTTATAAGGGAAGACTGGTAAGTGGGCGCGAAAAACGAGGAGGCTGAAAACATGATTATCCAACGACAGAGACGCCTCGATTTTTGGGACGGTTATTAAGATAAGGATCCGTTGAGATACGTTGGGCAAAACATGCATTAATGGCAGATTATAACTTTTGCACAGACAGAAGCCAGAAGGTTTTTTCTTAAAGTATTGAAGATTGACAAGAACCCGTTCAAATCAATCTGGGGCCTAATGTTGGGGATATAACTACTGGCGTAACCCGCCCAGGAGGGGCCGGGTTACATTATGGAGATTCATCATATGAAGCCTAATATCAAGCTTGAAGATGGCGATTCAGTAAAGGGCCTAAAGCCCATAGGCGACTTAAGGCCCGTAGTGATAAACCGTCGTAATGGCATGACTTGTATTGTAAGGCAAGAATAGTTAAGAGACTGAGCCGGACACTGTTTATGAGCCGGCCGGGACTCTGAGAGCCGCTGGGCGTTAACCTCTATATATAAAGGGACGACCCAGCGGCGGTTCAAGGGAGGTAACATCAAATCGGTAGCCAGGCATAGCGGATTCGCTCCCTGGTCATCGAAACCCTAGTAATTCCACCTTAACTGGAGTAGGCTTTTACCTTCACCGTAAGGGGCCGAACCAGTATAACCCTCGTGTCCTTTGTCCCGCTTTAACCCCTTTAAGCTTCCTAGTTGCGATGGCTCCACGACTAAGTCCTTTCACGAGGACAACTGCCGTGACAATTCCACGACAAGACCCATCCGTTAGCTTAGCATCATGATCGTTTAGTTTTATTGCTATTGCTTTCTTCATGACTTATACATGTTCCTCTGACTATGAAATTATGCAAATCCCGAATACCGGAGGAACACCTTGTGTGCTATCAAACGTCACAACGTAACTGGGTGATTATAAAGATGTTCTACAGGTGTCTCCGAAGGTGTTTGTTGGGTTGGCATGGATCAAGAATACGATTTGTCAATCCGTGTATCGGAGAGGTATCACTGGGTCCTCTCGGTAATGATCATCAGTATAAGCCTTGCAAGCAATGTGACTAATGAGTTAGTTGCGGGACAATGCATTGCGGAACGAGTAAAGAGACTTACCAGTAACGAGATTGAACTAGGTATGATGATACCGACGATCGAATCTCGGGCAAGTAACATACCGATGACAAAGGGAACAACGTATGTTGTTATGCGGTTTGACCGATAAAGATCTTCATAGAATACGTAGGAGCCAATATGAGCATCCAGGTTCCGCTATTGGTTATTGACCGGAGATGTGTCTCGGTTATGTCTACATAGTTCTCGAACCCGTAGGGTCCGCACACTTAATGTTCGATGACGATTTGTATTATGAGTTATGTGATTTGATGACCGAAGTTTGTTCGGAGTCCCGGATGAGATCACGGACATGATGAGGAGTCTCGAAATGGTCGAGAGGTAAAGATTCATATCTTGGAAGGTTGCATTCTGACACCGGAATGGTTCGGGTCGTTTCGGAGTACCAGGGGTTACCGGAACCCCCCGGGAAGTTTATGGGCCTTCATGGGCCTTAGTGGAAAGGAGAGAAGGTCCACAAGGGAGGCCGTGCCCTCTCCCATGGCCAGTCCGAATTGGACTAGGGAGGGGGGCAGCGCCCCCTCTTTCCTTCTCCCGTCTTCCTCCTTCCCTCTCTCTCCCTCTCTTGGAAGGAAGGGACTCCAACTAGGATTGGGAATCCTAGTTGGACTCCCTATGGCGCGCGCCCCCCTTGGGCCGGCCACCTCTCCTCCCCCCTTTTATATACGTGGGAGGGGCACCCCAAAGGCACACCAAGTCTTCTCTTAGCCGTGTGTGGTGCCCCCCTCCACAGTTACACACGCCTTGCGCCGGTAACTTCATCATCACCGTCGCCACGCCGTTGTGCTGACGGAACTCTCCCTCGGCCTCAACTGGATCAAGCGTTCGAGGGACGTCATCGAGCTGAACATGTGTTGATTGCGGAGGTGCCGTACATTCGGTGCTTGGATCGGTTGGATCGTGAAGACGTTTGACTACATGAACCACGTTACTAAACGCTTCCGCTTTCGGTCTACAAGGGTATGTGGACACATCTCCCTGCTCGTTGCTATGCATCTCCTTGATAGATCTTGCGTGATCGTAGGTAAAAAATTTAAAATACTGCGTTCCCCAATAGTGGCATCAGAGCCAAGTCTATGCGTAGTTGTTATATGCACAAGTAGAACACAATGAGTTGTGGGCGATAATAGTCATACTGCTTACCAGCAAGGTCTTACTTTGATTCGGCGGTATTGTTGGATGAAGCGGCCCAGACTGACATTACATGACCGCTTTCATGAGACTGGTTCTACCGATGTGCTTCGCACACAGGTGGCTAGCGGGTGTCTGTTTCTCCAACTTTAGTTGAATCGAGTTTGACTACACCCGGTCCTTGTTGAAGGTTCCAACAGCACACTTGATGAAAAATCATTGCGGTTTTGATGCGTAGGTAAGAACGGTTCTTGCTAGAAGCCCGTAGCAGCCACGTTAAACTTGCAACAACAAAGTAGAGGACGTCTAACTTGTTTTTGCAGGGCATGTTGTGATGTGATATGGTCAAGACGTCATGATATATAAATTGTTGTATGAGATGATCATGTTTTGTAACAGTTATCGGCAACTGGCAGGAGCCATATGGTTGTCGCTTTATTGTATGAAATGCAATCGCCATGTAATTGCTTTACTTTATCACTAAGCGGTAGCGATAGTCATAGAAGCAATAGTTGGCGAGACGACAACGATGCTACGATGGAGATCAAGGTGTCAAGACGGTGACGATGGTGATCATGACAGTGCTTTGGAGATGGAGATCAAAGGCACAAGATGATGATGGCCATATCATATCACTTATTTTGATTGCATGTGATGTTTATCCTTTATGCATCTTATTTTGCTTAGTATGGCGGTAGCATTATAAGATGATCCCTCACTAAATTTCAAGGTACAAGTGTTCTCCCTGAGTATGCACTATTGCTACAGTTCGTCGTGCCGAGACACCACGTGATGATTAGGCGTGATAAGCTCTACGTTCACATACAACGGGTGCAAGCCAGTTTTACACACGCAGAATACTCGGGTTAAACTTGATGATCCTAGCATATGCAGATATGGCCTCGGAACACTGAGACTGAAAGGTCGAACGTGAATCATATAGTAGATATGATCAACATAGTGATGTTCACCATTGAAAGCTCCATCTCACGTGATGATCGGACATGGTTTAGTTGATATGGATCACGTGATCATTTAGATGACTAGAGGGATGTCTATCTAAGTGGGAGTTCTTAAGTAATATGATTAATTGAACTTTAATTTATCATGAACTTAGTACCTGATAGTATTTTGCATGTCTATGTTGTTGTAGATAAATGGCCCGTGCTACTGTTCCTTTGAATTTTAATGCGTTCCTAGAGAAATCTAAGTTGAAAGATGATGGTAGCAACTACACGGACTGGGTCCGTAACTTGAGGATTATCCTTATTGCTGCATAGAAGAATTACGTCCTGGAAGCACCGCTAGGTGCAAGACCCGCTGCAGGAGCAACTCTGGATGTTATGAACGTCTGACAGAGCAAAGTTGATGACTACTCGATAGTTTAGTGTGCCATGCTTTACGGCTTAGAATCGGGACTTCAGCGACGTTTTGAACGTCATGGAGCATATGAGATGTTCTAGGAGTCACTAAAAAAATACACTTCCGTGATGATACGTGTTTGTCACAGTAGGTCACGTTTTCTGTCATGCATGTACATCCATGACAATTTTATGACAGAATAAAGATAGTCATACATGTGCTGTCGTAGAAGTGTTCCATGACATTACCAAAATTATCATCACGGAAGTGTCCACTTCCATGATGATAAATCGCGCGTCACAGAACTGCTTTCGTCAAGGGTGATCGACACGTGGCATCCACCGTAACGGAACGTCGTTAAGCTATCGGGTCCGGTTTTGGATCCGATAACCCGTTAACAGCCCGGACCAATGGGAAATTTCCACGTGTAAAATTCTGATTGGCCGGAGGAAACACGTGTCAGCTCGTCAGTGGGTCAGATAGGCGCCTATGATATGTCGACACGTACTCACCACTGGCCCATTTAGCTTACAAAGGCCGGCCCGTTTGACTTGGTCAAAATTTAGTGGGCTGGCCCATGAAAAGCCTGTTAATGGTCTCTTCGCAAATAGCCCATTTTACGGCCCGGTAACTCACGACCTATTAGGGCCGACCCGAAATCGGCCCAACAACGTCATGTGGGCAATCGAATATAACACCAGCCCGTTTCACTTTCGGCCCATGTATGGCCCATGACGTCTTTCGGCCCATATGAGGCCTTCGTATCTTTAGGCCCTTTAAAGGCCCACGGTGACTCTAGCCCAGAATGAATAGTAAATTTCTTTGTACCCGTTAACGGCCCATGATTCACATGGGCCGTTTCCAGCCTGTGTTAGCTTTCGGCCTACTGACGGCCCATACGTTCTTGGGCTCCTTTCCGGCCCTCAATTACTTCCGGCCCGTTACTGGCCTGTTCCCCTAATGGGCCAAATTCGACCCGTGGAAGAGTCGGCCCGTTCTTGGCTTGTTAATCCGTTGCGCCGTTTCCAACCCGTCCTATATTCTAGCCCACTAACGACTCGTTATGCCTGTGACAGAATTAAGCCTTTGTTGTCCTCCGGCCTGTTAACGGCCCGTTAACATGCCGGACCGATACCAATTACGCCCGTTTATGGCCCATGTAGACCCATTTATCCGAAGACCCGAGGCCCACCGATTCTATGGCCGTGTTGGAGGCCCATTTAAAGACGGCCCGTAGGAGGCCCATGGATCCTACGGCCCGTAGCAGGGTCATGGTTACCACGGTCCGTATATGGCCCATGGTTGTTGCGGCCACTAGCAAACCAGGGAAAAAGAAGACTAGGAAATAAATAAGCCCGAAACTAATGCTAGGCTATTAAGGTGATTGCACAGATTATATCCACTGGGCATCAAAGATCGCCACCAGTGCAAATATAGGGAACAGCCTACACCATACAAAAATGGCTTGTTGTTTTCTTCAGCCGATGGATGCACATTAAGAACAAATTTTGTATCGCAACAAAACAAATTACAACTATAAAACTAAAGGAAGGTTGGCATAAAAGTTAATAGTCTAGCAGATAAATGCACCACCAGAAGTTCAGAAGCTCAGTTCATTTGACCTGACTGTTACGTTTTCATGCTGTATTGTCCGATGGAGCACCATAACCTTCGCCTTCATTTCTCCTAGGCTCCTGAACAACATAGCAAATGTCTGATAGTCTAGTTTCAAAACCATGCATATCTTGACGACATCGAACAATGTTTGTCCTTGTTTCACAAAGGGTCTCTGTTAGGGAACGGACTTTTGTCTGGAGCGCAGATATAACATTGTTTTGAGCTTGCATATCTTGATCATGAGGCAGTTTGGATGAGATTGCCTTAATAACCAACCCAGTATTACGCAGGAACGTGCTTTTGGCACTATTAGTGGACATGTACTGACCCACTACAGCAAGAGCTGACATTGCGGTTATAGCTGCCTCGCCACCTTCAGAAGGTGGCGGTTCCACCATATTTTCCATAGCTTTCTGAAAAGTTGAGTTTTTACATTAGTAGTACCACAACATAAGATATTAAGGAGGCAGCAAAACCAAACAAAATAGCTTTGTTCTATATACAGAACTTATTCTGGTGAACCCATGTAAAATATTAGTTGTATTTTACTGCAAAGTACATAATAAAACCAGGTTCCAAACATATGACCATGTACCATGGCTAATGTTTTGTCTATTTCTTCACATTATATTGACAGCTAAGGATAAAGAGACAAATTTTATAATACGGTAAGCATAATATGACATCATTAATATCACAAAACAACTGAGAACAGACAAACAGGCAATTGTAACGTTGTGTGGGCAAGTCCAGCACGGAACTAGATTACAGGTCAAGATCAAAGGAACATCACTCCTCTCTTTTAAACCTTGTAAGGTGTAATGATACGCTAAGACAATTGTGTATAAATTGAAAAGAGTAATAGACATTTGTTGCAAACCATGCAGTTCAAGGCACGAGTCAGAGTAAGTAGTAGTTAAAAGGCATGAGGATTAAGGACTTACAGCAGCGGCTTTGACTGGTGTAGTCATGCCCTTCGTCTTGCTGGTGTGACAGTCCTTGAAGATTTCCACAGCATTTGGTTCAGGTACTTCTTGGTCCTTGCGGGCTTTCCTCTGCATTTGGAACAAGTCAATATAGATATGATAATATGGTACAACGAAAAGAGTGAAACAACAGCTAATTACAGGAGCCTCGCAGTGTGCAATATAGCTACGAGATCCTGTCGTATGTTGGAATTTCACTTTCCTATAGTTGGCCTTATTCTTTGAACAGTTCACCTACAAGAAGATAGATTTGTGTGGCACATGCGTAAATAGGACTTCAACATGTGATCTGATCACATATATATAATGTACCTGATACTTCGGATCGGACCAGTGTTTAACGAGGCCTCTCCAGTCTTCATCCGATATATTTTCCACAGGAGATGTTTGGGCAAGTTCACTGTTAGCCTTTCCTTCAAAGTGAGTTTTCCTCAAGTTATACCGATACTGTCGCAAAGCAGACTTGAAAACATGGGTGTAAGCTTTCTGGTTGCATCATCTTGGCAATCCAACTTGAACCTCATCTGTTGAAAATTATGGGAGTCTCATTATCAGCAACCTAGAAAGTATTGGACTGAGCAAGACGATATTACTAGTTTCCATACATAACCATACTTACAGATAAATGGTTGAGAAAGGTGTTGAACTGGGTTTCGTCTTTGTCATTCCTGTACTGAATCCATGTTGGGAGGACATGTACATGACACCTAACACCAACCGTTGCCTCTGATACTAACTTGGCTGACTCTATAGCATCACGTGGCCTTTTTAAACCTGCCTCAAAACGGATCTCCATTCTTCCTCCTCTAGATTTGTTTAACCTATCGAGCATTATCCATGATGTTTGTTTCCTCTTGCGCCTAGGTGCTAGTCCAACAACAAACATAGGAAGTGTTGGTGTACATCAAACTGTGAGACTACATATAAAGAAGCATGCAACTGCAACTTGACTCCAGCAACTACCTTCTTGCTGTTGAAGCTCACAAAGTTCATCTGATCTTGCCAACTCATCTTGTGTCAAGAGTTCTTCGGAAGTAGTGTCAGGTGGCAAGGGAGCTTGGGAACGTGCTGCTAGCTGAGTTGACCAACGAGTAAATCATGCAGCTGATGGTACTATGGAAGGTGTTGCAACAACTAGGGTTGTCTCTGCTTATTTGGTGGCAGCTATTTGTTTCTGTTTGCCTTGTTCTACAGCTCATGTAGCACGGGATACCCTGTCGGTACAATTTTCCGCTGGACTTTGACCTTCTATTGCACCATCAGTACCAGCAGAATCTGCAGGATTCTTCCGCTTCCCTTTCCTTGACGTTCTGTGTTGCTTCCTCTTTCTCTGTGCCATGTTAAGTCAAGCCTACAAGAAAAACGAAAAAAAAATTTAGTTCTTCAGAACAAATTGATGCGTGATACAGACGAATTGAACTTTGATGTTAGACAATCACATGATAGGAGGATGTAATATGTACGAAAAATAGGACGACATGAGATAACCAGAACTATGATGTCTAAACTAAGCAGAAGACATTTCACTAAATTAGAAGCAATGCAATGGAAGGTAGACACCATATGAAAGAAGCTACAAATATCGCTTTGCCAAGTTAACAGTGTCTCATCATAAATGTCGTTTAAACAAATGTGAAGCAGTACAAGAAATAAATCATATGCAAGATGCAAACAACATCACACTACCAAGTTAAAGGTCTCTCGTCATTAGTGCCATTGCATATTCACAGCATTGCATATTCACAGCTTATGATGTGTAAACTAAGGAGAAGGCATTTCAACAAATTAGAAGCAATGAAAGCTAGATACCATATGAAAGATGCAACGAATATCACTCTACCAAGTTAAAATTGTCTCATCATAAGTGCCATTTCAACAAATTAGAAGTAGTACAAGCTAGGAAAGAATGTGAGATGTAACCTATATCACACTCCCAAGTCAAACGTGTCTGATGATAAGTGATTGTTGCAGGTTACACAACAGTAGTACTTTGATGCAAGAACATGGTGTCATAGACATATATTGTATGTTCTAGAAACAGGAGCACGTGTCTTATTCACAAGTATAATGTGTAAAGTAAGCAGATGAAATTCAACAAAATTAGAAGCAATACAATAGACATCATACATAACATGCAACCACATATAACAGTGCCAAGTTAGAGGGAGCACCTATGATGGTGCACTAGGGGAGACGTGCTCATCATCAACACAGCTATGTTGAGTGTGTATGCATGTGTTGTCTTGGAAATCATCTTGGGGGATGGAGAAGTAGAAGCTATAGAGGCCCTTAGTTTGGAAGGAGCACCATCATCCGCTACCTTGCTAACTTCCTTCCGCTTTATTGATTTTGAATTTTCAAGTAAAACCGACAAGAAAAAGCAATAAAATTCACTCTTCAGAACTCATTCGTGCATGATACTGACAATCACTACTTTGATGTAAGGCAAACACATGATTCCAGGATGAAATAATACGAAAAACAGGACGGCATGGCATATTCACAACTGTTTGTGTAAACTAAGCAGAAACCATTTCAATAAATAAGAAGCAATGCAAGCTAGACACCACATGAAAGATGCAACCAATATGACTCTGCCAAGTTAAAAGCGTCCCATAATAAATAGAATTTTAACAAATTAGAAGCAGCGTATGCTATAAATCATATGAAAGATGCAACTAATATCACACTGTATATACTAACGGTGTCTCGTCATATTGATTTATGCGGGATAAAAAACAATAGTTTTATGTAAGGACATGCTTAATAGACAGATGTACTATGTACTAAAAACAGGAAGGCATGCCAAATTGGAAGCAATACAAGCTAGACATCCGGCTGGAGTGGTGAGCATGATCATCTAGGACCTGAGAGCCTGGTGGGAGGCGGGCTGCTTCGCCACCATCGTGGCTTTTTAGTTGGCTTCCAGGTGATGCATCTCTGTGTTGGGCTTGTCACTGGCTCAGCCAGTGCCCTGACTAGCTATTTGTCTTCTGGTGCTCCCGGGATGGTGGTTCATGTAAAAAATATCTTTCCTTATCTTGATAAAGACCGACTTCGGCCTTTCGAATACAAGCTAGACACCATATGCAACATCTAACCACATATGACACAGTGAAGTTAAAGAAAGCACTTGGGATGGTGGTTCACGGCGAGCGAGATCATCAACTGCAGAGCTACGTTCCCCATCTCCATCTGCTGACACTACACCCTTTAAAGTCTTGAAATGTGTCTGGCCTAGCCACGTACCACGCTGGAGCGACTTCTCTCTACTCTTTTTTGCTTCTGTCAAGGCAGGGTCTGAAATACCCTTGCATAAAAACACAATAGTGAGAGTATGGGTGAAGTGTGTGCAAAACTAGTGCACTGTAAAAGTAGCAGATAGCAGGTGGTTGAAAAATAAATGACAGGAGACATATGATAGCTCTACAGCAGTGCATGGCAAACAAAATTAGATTCTACTCCGTATGATTTTGTAATATATGAGCACAGGAAATGCAGGTACTCCTCCAGCACACCACAACATGTGGTCCTATCAAGATAACAGTTGACTGAAAATAAATAGGTCAGTCGATTTTTTTTATGAACCATACGATCTATAAGGAACGGGCAGATGGCCTTCTGCTACCTCCCGCCAGTCACTGCTAACGATCTTTCTCGAACCGCCAGCGACCACCGGCCTAGACCCCTGCCTCCGCCGCCCGCCCTTCCCTCGACCTCACACCACCGCCGTGCTTGGCAGCGCCCCCAGGCCATCCCTTTAATCCCGGCCGACCTCTAGATCAGGCGCCAGTAGCTCTAGGCCCCACACGCCCCTAAGATAAACAATGAGGTGCTGCTTCCCCGTCGTAATAGGTGGACTAGCGCCTGTTACACCGGTGAATGGTTCCGTTAATTGGGAATCAACTGACCAGGAATTCAAATCCAGGAGGCGACGGACCTCTAGCTAAGGTGAAATAGTATATGAGGAGAAACCTTATGCATCACGAGTAACTAGGAACATCTGGTATCAAGAAGAAGCGGTCAACTAGTGTCTTCTGTGGGATGAATACCGTGCAAGCAGACACGTAAGATTTGCACGAATAAGGGAAGAGGAGTACCATTTTCGGTTGCCGTTGTGGTCGCCCATGTCGCGTAGATCTTCTTGTTTTTGCCGGGGAAAGCGATGTTTTGGAGGAGGCTGCAGGCTTGGACGAACCCATGGCCAAATTGTTGACTGTGTTGCTGTGGCCATATGTCGGTGGAGGGGAAGCAGGTCCGAGGCGGCAAGGACGGCGTAGCAGCAACAACTCTGGTCCGGTGGACGGTGGCAAAGTTGGAGCGGCAGCGGTGAGGCGCAGGACAGCGTGGTTGAACTGGCTCGGGTACGGATGGCTCGGCCTCGGCTTCAACTACTAGCCGTGGAGGGCATTGCGGTTGAGGTTGCGGTGGACGACGACGTCGGGTTATCGGCTCCGGCGTGATGGAGGAGGGTGGCGGTTGATGGGTGGGATGGGGTGGCGGACGGAGGACGCCAGGGTTTCGTGGCTGGTGGAGAGGTAGTTTTGGCGCCCACGGAGTACGAATGGGGAATCGGACGGGGGGCGGGGGCGGGGGGAGCTAAGGGAGAACCATGTTTCGGTCTGGGATGCGCTTGTTTTTGGCTTTTTTGAACAGATGGGACGCGCTTGTTTGAAATTTGGGGAAAGTACAAACTTTACCCCCCTCTTAAATTTCGGACCTACCGCGGGTCGGGGTAGGATGGTAATCCCAGGTGTCCCAAATAGTGGGCGGGAGCGATTTCGGCCGCGCCCATGTGTGCTTAGGCGGCCATTGTGTATGAATGTTTTTTTCAGAGGCGGTTGCGTGGCGTCTAGATGAAGGTACAAACCTACCCCGGTTTAGACCTTTGGACGTCGGGCTGGTAGGTTTCATGGGTCGGAGTTAGAAAAGTAATTTCCTTCTACTACCAAACATTGGTCTGATGCAGTTTCGGGCGAGTAGATGCTCTTTTGGCGCTTCGTTCGAAATTTTAAAACAGAAGCATTCACGTTTAGAGTACTCTTGAACTTTGAGGATTAACCTAAATAGACAACGTTAAATTTGACCTTGTATGTTTGAAAACCTCATTAAATTATTCGCTTCTTTTTGAAATTTTGACACTTGAAAATCCTATAACTACGATTATTTCGGAATGGAGGAGCTAAATTTGAATCTATTTTGTACACGACTATATATGCTATTATGTACAAAATCAAAGCAAAGATTGGTGCCCCCATAACTTAGGTATGATTTACAAATGCCATGATATCGAATTCAAATAATTGAATGGACTTCATGTTGAATTCGATTTTTTCTAAACCACCTTAAGTTGAATTCAAATGTATGCTAGTTCATAGCTAGCTATTTATAATGTTCATTGTGTAACTTTCATATGTATAATGTGCTTTACACGCACAACATGAACTATACTCACGTTTATATTCGTTTGCTAAAGCGATGCATTGTCTGGAGTTCAAAATACTAACTATGTGGATCAATTATGTCGAATAATAACATAGACATGCTCAAATTCGATAGAATCTAGATGTCTGGAGGATCAATGACCGTTCCTTACGCGAATTGCAAATATCATGATCCCATCCTAATATTTGGATACAATTTATATATTTAATCAATGTGTACATCAATCTTTTACGTGTAGTTTCACTCTTCATCGGTGGTCTCTCACACATGCTCACACACTCTCTCCCGAGGTGTCTTTCTTGCAGACATGCTCTCGATATAACCCTCCCTCCCTCTCGTAACCATTTACGACTGTTTTCACTAACCTTTATCACAAGCACTCTTCCTCTCACAAGCGTACACATGCACAATCCCATCGACCCTTTCTATATACATAGACCTGCCTACGTGTCTCCTGTACGCACATTATCTTTAGGCCTGTCTCTCACGCATTGTCTCACACCTCTCTTCCTAATCGACGAGTATGATTCTAGCAGAGCATTCTGTAGGATGCCCCTTAAAGTTAGGTTGGATGAATAGTAATATCAGAGATAAGGGGTTACCTTTGTCCGATAACCCAGGGTTACAAATCCTAGCCGGCTTTGTCAGTGGACACAGAGTCCTTCACAATTCTGCTATCGTTGTCTTGTACGACAAGTCATCTCCGTGGGTCTCCCTAAATACGTCACGGGCCGCCCAATGTGGCGTAGGACGGAACCGAACCAAGGGCCTCACCTCTGCCCCCAGGTCTCGTTATCTTCTCACACCCACACATACCAACACAGACACCACACACAAAAAAATCTCCTCGTGCCTTTATACCCTCCCCTTGCATATACACACTCAAGGGAATCTCTCGCCATGACATCATATTAGTCTCTCTCTCTCTAGACCTCTCTCATTTCTCGTGCTATCTCTCCCACGCCCCCTCCCCCCGCCGGCCCCTCTATCCATGCCTCTCTCGAATACGTAATACACACACATACCTCTCTAGGCCCTACCAAATACATCAACTACGCATTCACACATGTTACATCACGTACCCCATTGATCTAAAAAGCCCTATCTTCACGTTTATTTCGCATACAACATTCCTTTTGAATAAAGTGTGGCCAAAAAATTATTTTAGAATTTCTACATACAAAGTTATATGGAGGAGTATGAACGTTAATTTGCATTGCATGGTGCCGACAATGATATTTATTCCGCACTGTGAATTTTTATATTTTTATACTATATATAAAGTTAGTCATAATAAAGAGAAACGAAGAGCATCTCTTTCCCCATCGCATACACCCCCTCTACGCCCCTTTCACGTACGCACACAAACTATCTCCAGGTCCTCTAAAAGTAAGCCCCCAGCACATTGACGCATGTTTCATCTTTCTCTCGCGATATACAGTGACGATCATTGTATTTGGAGCAAAGCACGATACGTACACTGGACTTCAAAATCCACTCATTACAGTCACCATTTATGTTTCGTGGTTATTATACAGTCACGGGCTCACCGTACAGCTCTGTATTTGCTCAAGACACGACTAGTTGACCAGTTAAACGCTCCACGTTGCACCTCCAGTGTTGCATCACATTATCTCCCTACCATTGGGCCCACCTGTCGTCTTGTATCTACTCTTCTACACTCTTATAAAAAACAGAGTTTGTGATGATGGTGTGCCTGCCATCCTGCAACATAGGCCGTCCGATTTATATCTGACGGATAGGAAGGAAACTATGGCAATTTTGCAAAAAGGTACGCACACACCTCTCCACATTTGCAAATAAGGCCTTCCCTCGTTCATCATTTTCTCTCACAAGATAAACTAGTCATACAAATGCATCTTGATGTTACGTGCAACACACAGGCATCTTGCTAGTAAGAATGAAAACAAACGAGAAAAAAATATTGGACGGTGGTTCGAAGTCATGACCGCGGGCACAGTGGACAAGGTGGCCTTGTATTGCTATGCTGAGCCATCTGTTTTAACACACAGGAGCTAGTGTGGTGATTATACGCACACACACGCACACATGCACACGAATTGCATGCACGCAACACTCACACGAACACATGCAGCCACGCACGCACGCAACACTCACACGTACACACGCAACCACGCACGCACGCAACACTCACACGCACACACGCACGCATGCATGCACACACCACACGACCAACACACACTCTCACGATGAAGTGCTCAACCTACACGTGCATGTGCACACATCAGGCCTTGACAGACACATACACAACCAGGTGATTCCCGCGCACGGGTTGGAGTCTTGTCGCGCCTGGGTAAATTTGTGTTTATCTAACCTTTTTCCTATGTGAACTGACATGTGGGACCCACAAGGAACGTGGTCAGTTTAACTAGTCAACATGGTGCCACGTAGACTATTTGGCCAGTCAACAGAGTGCAATCCGATGCTGAACGGTGAGCAAGTGACCGTATAATCACCGCAAAACGTATATAGTGACCGTAATGAGCGTATTCTGAAGTTCGGTGACCGTATTACGCTTTTCTCTCTGTAGGCCCTCCAAAACTACATCTCTACACGTTCTCACATGTTAAATCTAACAACTATGCAATACAGCACTACTACTACACTCTAACACAATAAATCATATGTGTTTTTAGTTTTACTAGATATCATATTGTTACTTAATTATTTAGTTTGCATACATTAAAATTGCCTTTGAGATGTATGGCCAGTATCATCTACCGCGCGGGAAAAATCCCGCCCTTTCCTGGTTAATCGGGTTTGTATCGATGGATCGTGCGAAACAACAAAACTATAGTACTATACAGTACAAGTGACAGTTCACGGGGCCGCCGTGTCGTGTACTCCTCCATCGTAAGAGTGGAGCGCTCGCTTTCATAAATGTTCTAGTGTTGTTCGCCGACATGTGGGACATCATGCTACCGGGTCCACGTGCCATACCGAAATACAGTGCAGAGCAGCAGGGGTGAAGCACCCCAGTCATGGCGCCGGCGTAGTAATGAGCAATGAGGCGTCAAATCACAAAGCTGCACCTTTCCCGCAATTAAGTTGGAGGGACAAAGTAATAATGCTAAAAAAGAAGTTGGAGGGACGAAGCAACCATCATTTCACTCGTTGCTGAATCCGCTTCTCCCTCATCTTCTTCAAGTTTTTTTTGATAAGATCTTCTTCAAGTTAACCACGTGTTGCTTCTGTCGTTGTTCTGCCTCATGTGGGACGCGGATCGGCTTGGTAAAGCACTGACACGTGGGACCGCATGTTAGCAAACCGCCAGGCCAACATCCTCTAAAAATAAGAAACCTCCCCCGCCATCCGCGCGGCAAAATCACCTCCTTTTTACTAATCTTGATTCTATAATTTTTTAGATCAATATAATTGAGATTTGTATAGATAGCACACAGGAGCAAAACCAAGTGGTGCGGTTAAGGGCATCTACAATGCGTAGCCAAATATGAAAATAGCTTTTGGCATCGATGGGAACCATTGTGGACGGTGCTGCCAAAGCCAAAAAGATGGAACCGAAGCTCCTTGATTGATTGATTGAAGGAATAGAAAAATGCAATGTCTCTCCTCTTGCTCCCATGCTTGGACGCATGTACAGTATAGAGCACAGAGTCTACTCCCCTGTCCCTTCTATCACAAATCACAAAGCATTGAGGCGTCAAATCACAAAGCACGGACGAAGCAACCATCATTTCACTCTTCGCTGACTCCGCTTCTCCATCGTCTTCTTCGAGAAACCACCTCACCGCACTAAGCTAGACGGACGACGCTATTGTGGATTACTAGTAGTACTAGTACATTTACGCGCCCTTTGGTTCAACGGACTTCCTGGATGCAAATAAGGCGATTGTCTCAGCTTGCAGGCGGCACTTGCGTCCGATGGTCTCCCTCAACGGTCTTCTCCGTCGAATGCACTTCGTCAAACCACAACGTTCGAGATATCGTCGACGTCACCGCAATGGGGAAGTCAAATAGTTACTACCTCCATTTTTGTACACAAGGCCAGTATATCAAAATTACAATTTGCAAAAGGCCACTAACACTAATCGAGGCAAAATTGATGGGGTTTGCCTCGTACTAGCAACCAAGGACATTAATATACCCTTGCATGCATGCGGAAGTGAGAAGGTTGGTTTGCATGGCGCTGCATTAATCAAGCGATGAGGAGTGAGATGATTAGCTCTTTGGGCTTTGGAGAAAAAAATACGCATTAATTGACATGTCAAACGAGGATTTCTATCGATTAATCGCGCGAAGGAAAACCCCGCATTTCTTTATTAACACCAGTACTCCTAGTACGTACGTACTTATCCTGTTTGGGTCTAGGCCTTGCATTGCCATACTTCGCCACACATTTTTGCCAAGCTTGCCTAAAGTTTTCAAAATGAAAAGGAGGTACACCTACGCACGGCTGTCGCGGTCGCACTGCACCCTCACACGGTCTATACGCACCCTCACACAGTCGCTCCTGCACGCCGCAAACCCAACCAAGGGAACGCACCCTCACTGACATGTGCTACCGCATGTGAACAAGCCAAACTCAGCCATCCTACCGCTGACACATAATTTTCGTTCATACAGTATGTTTATCCAACCGCTTGTTGGGGAGGATCCGTACGGCCCGTGCGGTGGTCTGTTGGGGAAGAAGAAGAGGTGAGGAAGAAGGGTTAGTTGACGTAGGATATTCATCCAACAGCCTGAAATGGTAGACTGACCCAAATGATGAAAGTCAGGCGACTTGCATAACAATATATGTTTTTACACAGCAAAAGATCCCTAAAAACAACAACATAAAGAAAAACTATCACTGCTCGCGGAACGAGATGGCCTCGTCGTCTTTGGCTGGCAGCGCGAACCAGCCGTAGCTGCTGATGTGTGTCTCCGCATCGTGGTTGTCCTCGGCCTCCAGCTACTCGTTCACGCGGAGCGTGCGGGCACTCTGCACGGACGAGAGCACCGCCCGGTTCAAGTCGAGGATGTCCGGTTCCGCCTGCAGGAGGGCCTCGATGGCAGCGGCATCCACGTGCTCCGCGTCGAGCTGAGCCTCCGCCGCCCGGTTCAAGCCGAGGACGTCTGGTTCTGCCTGCAGGAGAGCCTCGATAGCAGCGGCATACGCGCGCTCCGCGTCGAGTTGAGCCTCCGCCTCCCGGTTCAAGTCGAGGACGTCCGGTTCCGCCTGCAGGAGGGCATCGATGCCAGCGACATCCGCGCGCTCCGCCTCAAGTTGAGCCTCCGCTGCCCGGTTCACATCCACGACATCTGGTTCCGCCTGCAGGAGAGCCTCGATGGCAGCGGCATGCGCGTCCTCCGCGTCGAGTTGAGCCTCGCCTCCCGGTCCTCCTTTAGTATCGCCATGTTGAACCGTTGGTCCGCCTGCACCATGGGGGACCCGAACACCGGCACAAAGTCGACGTCCATCGTCTCATACCCATCTGGGGCCTTCTGTGCCGCGACCTCCGCCATGAACATTGGATCGGCTTCCTCCTCCTCGTAGCTTGGCTCCAGAGAACTCGGGGATTGGCCCGCCGCAAAGCGAGCTTGGGAACGGAGGTCTGTGGCGCCAACCGCCGCCGCGATTTCTGCGCGGCACTCCGGCGTCAGCATCTTGTAGTACGTGATCTTGCGATGCACCATGGATTTCTGACGAACTAGGGGACACTTGATGCGGGCTAGGGGATCGAAAGGTGGGGGGATGGGCTGGAGAGCTGGTGTGGTTTTGGGGTGTGGCTGCCATATGCTGAGCAGCGAAGGTTTTGGTGTGAATAGTGGTTCCGGTGATGACCTGTCAATCGGTTTCGACTGTACATCGCTCTTGTCGTGTTCGAGTTGCACCCCGGCACGCTAGACCCTCCACGTCACTCACCGAATGGAACGCGCTTCGTCTTGCGTTTTCGCTCGCTTGTGGGACCACAGTTGAGAGCAAACTGACGTCCTTCCTCCTCCCCCGCCCGCGTCATTTATACTACCACTCCCTCTGTTTTATGTAGAGTAAATAAAAACAGAGGGAGTATACTACGGATGAGGATCCCCTGACGTGGCCGAACCCATTGAGTAACTGACATGCGAGGCCTAGAAAGCATGGGGTCCGCCAGTAAGTGAACGAAAGGGAGGGTAAGGTAGGGATACCTACGTCAGAGGATCCACTTCCACTACTACTCCCTCCTTCCATCTACAGGGCCTAATGCGTTTTTCGAGGCTAACTTTGACCAAATGTTAGAGTAATAATATATGACATTACACAAAGCATACGGTCAAATTCTTATGTGAAAGGAGCTTCCAATGATATAATATTCACATTATACATCTCATGTACTATTAATCTTGTCAATAGTCAAAGGCAGTTTTGAAAAACGCGTTAGAGCATGGTTAATAATATAGCCAGCCGATGGCTATAAGGAACTGCCATGTCATCTATAGCCATCATCTATATGCACTCATACAGTAGTGTGGGCTATTTCCCGCAAAAAAAATAAGGTTGGCTATTGTATTAGTACTTTTTCCATCTCCTCTCTATCTCTTTCTTCATATTTATTGTATTTAACTAGGAATGCGTATATAGCTAGGCTCTTGCATGAGAGCTCACTCCCTTTACTTTGTCACATTTCTCTCCTCCACATAGGCCTTATATATATGGAAGGAGGGAGTACTATGAGCACTGCATACTCTATTACAGATGTTGTCAGTACTCCACTAGTACTATTGTTTTAACAACTTTAGCCGATTGATCTACGAATGGAGGGATTCAAGCTTATTTTTGTTAACCGAGATGCAAGCCACTAACAAACTGGATTCGAAGCCACCTGTCGTAATAGTACCTGCGGGTTCTTTCTGTGGAGCCTTCAAATGCAATAGCTAGCTGCCCAACGGCCAATGCCACAGGCAAATCTCCATTTTCCAACTTATACAACTCTTTGGGGTCCAAAGATACTCGCCAGACAGGGAGTTTAAAAAAAGTTACTATTGGACTGGCTATACGTGGCGAAATCCTAGTAGGAAGAGCATGCGAGAAGAAGCACATTCACGTGGTTGAAAACAAATTGGAAACCATGTCTGTTTGAATACAAATCTAGGAGTACGTACGAATCTAACAATATTGATTGGGCGTTGTTGAATGTTGATACTTTTTTCTGTAAGTTTGATCAAAGTATAGATACTTTGACTACACATAAAACTTATATGTAAACTACTAGAAAGGATCGGAGGGAGTATATTGTACATTCAAGAGCGAAACGAACATTGAATACCCTTTATATATGATTTGTGGATGCTATGATCACCGGTTCAAAATTTTGAATCTGCCTTACGTATCACACATGCACCCACTGGTTCTCTCTCGATTTCATCTCGGGGTCCGGATATCGATTGAAAGAGGACTAGGGTGGGTACAATACGTTCATCTCGCTTATGAACGTACAATATACTCCCCCTGATCCTCACAGACCCCCCCCCCCCCCCCCCCCCGCCAGTCATTTCTATCATAGAAACAGACCAAACCTTTATCTCCTTGCACGACGCAAATTGATCTCTCAACATCAATCGATCTCGTCAAGATGTGTCGGGGCATGAACCGAATGGGATGTCAAAACTAAGACGGGAAGCGACACGTAGTGGAGGCAAAGTGAAACTTTAAATGAACCATTTGTTTATATGCATGTCGGACAAATTACAACATTGGAAATACAAGCATGGTCTAGGCTCACATGCGAATGATACTCGGTGGAATGTTGAAAAAAGGCATGCGGGAGCGACACGCTCATCGTCGCTTTACACGGTGGGTTTAGTGTGCCGAGGGTGGCGTTAGCGCTGTGGCACGACCACCAGATCAACACCCGGCTCGTCGAGGATGCACGGGGCGCCAAAGTGCGCGCGCGCCGCGCCGCGTCCGCGGAGTGGTGCAGCGCGGCCAACTGCATCCCCAGGACCTGAGACCATGCCGGGTCGTCTTGCTTTCTCGATGACATGTGGGGTCGCATGTCAGCAAAGGGCATCTCCAACGTTGCCATGACCGCAGCTGACTACCCTAGCACACCAAAAACCCTCGTCCCTCACGCCGTCGCGTGGTGCGTTCCCAGGCGGCGCCAGCTGCCCGCATTCATGTTGTTCGTCCGTATGTCGTCACTAAGAGGCTCGGTGCCCGAGGAACCAACTCCGGCGACTTAATGACGCACCCGGACGCTTGGCCTCACCGGAATGCGCTACTTAAAGCGGCAACGCCTAGCTAACCTCCACACCATAGCGCATCGTCCTGCTACCTGGCACCACATCAGCCATGACCGCGAGCGCGAACGCTCTGTAGGAGATCTTGTCTTCGGGGATGAAGCTCGAGGTCGCCATCCTCGCTCAAGTCGCCGCACAAGCGGTGGCCACGCTGGCGGCCGACGATGGAAGCACCGTCAGCCAAGCGTCCTACTTGCCGCCGTCCAACGTCCGGCACCACCGAGGTCGGGAACTCCTCCGAGGATGAGTAGGGCATGGGAGGCGGAAGGGCATGGTGTGCCAACTGGCCGGTCCGTCTCCCGTGTTCTACGCTTCCTCGCCGGAGACCGCACCTTCACTTCACGGGTCTTGAACCCCGCCCCCGTACATGGAGATCGCAGATGGAGGACGTCGGTCGCCGCCATAGAATAGGTTTAGGGTCGGGTTTCTTTTATTTTTCTGTCCTATAAAAGTTCAAAATGTAATGAAAATCTACCGTGTTTGCATTAATCTCGGCCGGTGTATATGAACTTTCACAATAATATAGTATATTGTAGGAGTACTAGCAAGATGCCCGTGCATGGCACGGAACATCAAGATCTTGTGGGAGAAAATGATGAACGAGGGAAGGCCTTATCTACAAATGTGGAGAGGAGTGCGGGTAAATTGTCATAGCTTCCTTCCTATCCGTTAGATATAGATCGGACGGCCTATGTTGCAAGATGGCAGGCACACCATCATCACCAACTCTGCTTTTTATTGAACCGAGACAAAGCTAACATGCGAAATAAAATAAACATATAGTCTACATACACAATTTATCTTTAGCACTCCAATAGTACGCCCACTACACATTCCCGCATTTCACATCTTTCTACATCTACGGGAACCTACAAACGGGTTAACGTAAATTGCCTCTCTCTCTCTCCTTCTTGATTTTCACGGTGGTGGGCCCCTCCCTCCCCCCAATCTACAATCAAAAGCTCACACTTTTCACATTATGTTAATTACGTAACTGGGATTACGTAGGTGTAGCATTACTCGTCCTAAAAAAACCCAACTGAGCCAACCTCCCAGCATATCGCGCGGGAAAAGACCCGGCCGCGCCATTTTAGTCGGGATTACCGGATTACTAGTAGTAGTATCGATGGATCGCACGAAGCACCAAGTTTTTTTTCTTTAGGGGGCGAAGCACCTAGTTTATTAAGAGGAAAAAAGGCGGTACACTAACAACACCCCTGTCGCGGTCGCATTGCACCCCACACACGTTCGGTCCTGCACACGGCTCACACAAACGGAACGCGCTTCGGCTTGCCTCTTCACTGACACGTGGGACTGCACTTGGAGGAACCGACCATGCGCCAAACTCCCCCCGCCCACCGCGCGAAAATCCCCCCCCCAAAGAAAATTCCCCCCAAATCCCAAATTCAACCGCCCTTCGGCCAACTAGCCAATAATATTCCCCAAACCCCCTCCCCCCGTCCCCCTTCACTCCATTCGCTCCCCCAAAGCGGCCCTCCCCGCCGCGCCGATACATCGGCGCCGCGGTTCGTCGAGGGGACGCACGGCGATTCTCTCGCTCCCACAGTTCGCTCTCGTAGACTGTCGTCCTCTAGCAGCGCCGCCACCGCTGGCGATGTTCGTGTGGAGACGCATGGCGGTCAGCTTCTCCCACGGTACGCGCATTCTAGACTGAGGCGCCGTGCATGTCGGTGTAGTGCTGAATGTTAGCTGATAAACGTTGTTAATCTCACTGTTTGCCGAAGTAGTTTACAGTCAATATGCTCTGCTTAAGAAGCTTCCTTGCCCTGTTCTGCACTCAATCTGCTTAGCTGAGATGGCATGCCCAGCCCGATTAGTTAGTAAATTTCCTGCCATATATTTATTGTGACGTAGATTGCCATGGTCTAGTAGCCAATCTGTTAGGTGAAATAGCTGTACACCGTTTTATACTCGATCTTTGTTGCTGCGATGGCCTTCGATAGTTTGATTGCTGTGTGCTCGGCCTCATTGAGTGCTGAAACAGCCTGCCATAATTTAGCACTCAAATCTGTTTGCTGAATTAGCTTTAATATATCTCGTTACTTAGATCTGCTCGTCCAAATATCTTGTCATAGCTTTAGACATCGACCTAGGTATTTTTTTCTAGACTTCATAAAAAAGCACATATGTTTTTCCTGTAATATCTAGTAGAAGAACTAATTTGTATGTCTAACAGATGGACAGGACTTGGATAATTTCTGCTCAAAGATTCTCCGCTGCATATGTCGAGGGGGTTGAAAGCTTCATGAACTTTATCAGAGCTGAGTACGGTGGTCCGAAATCAGATGTGCTCTGCCCGTGTAGCAGTTGTATGAATTCAGTTACAAGACCCCAGTCAACTGTGCAAAATCATCTACACTTGTATGGGATGTCGGTCACATATACTAGGTGGGTTCATCATGGTGAAGCTGTGAACGTCAATGTTACTGACTACGTGGAAGCAGCAGATCACCATCTTGACCTGCCTAATGCTCAGGTGGAAGAGGAGGAGGAGGTGGTGGTGGCGGAACCAGTGAGTTTGACCAACATTGAAACAATGCTACGAAATGCTCGTGCATTTCGTGAACTTTCACCTGCAGAAGAAAAACGGTGGGCCCGCATTTGGAACAATGCAACGTGGCTGTCACACCAGGAAATAAGTTGTCAGTATTCTCAGCTATGGTCACCTTTCTTCAGGTGAAGGCATCTGAGCGGATGACCAACAAATCATTTGATGTGATGTTGGCTGCTTTCCACAAATCTTTCCCAGATGCGTCTGAGCTGCCACACACCTACACTAAAATGAAGAATTTCCTTCGTGCAGTTGGAATTGGATATGATATGATCCATGTTTGTAAGAATAACTGTGTTCTGTTCTGGAAGGATTATGCCAACTTAAGTGAATGCCCGACATGCAAATCATCAAGATGGAAAGATGGCGATGCTGTGAAGAGGGTTCCTCATAATGTTCTGAGACATTTTCCAATTACACCAAGATTGCAGAGGTTGTTTCATGATGCTGAAACAAGAGAGGATGTACTGTGGCATTCTAGGAACCATGAGTACAGAGATAAGAATGTAATGAGCCATCCATCTCATGGTAGTGAGTGGCAAAGCTTCAATCAGAAACACAAAAAGTTTGTTGCTGACCCGAGAAACATTAGACCTGGCTTAGCTTCAGATGGATTTAACCCATTTGGCCACCAGAGCGCCACATATAGCATGTGGCCAGTGCTTGTTATCCCTTACAACACGCCTCCAAATGTCTGCACCAAAGAATCAACTACATGATGGCCTTGCTCATCCCAGGTCCAAAAAGTCTTGGAAAGGATTTTGATTTATTCATGGAGCCTCTTGTGGACGAACTTCAACAGCTATGGAAGGGTGTTCTCACTCGAGACCTATATAGCAGCCCACCAACTGATTTCTTTCTGCGTGATGTTATAATTTGGTGCATCCATGATTATCCGGCTTTGGGCACTATGTCAGGGCGAACGACACATGGTTATAATGCATGTGTTCGCTGTGAAAGGAATCCGCTGTCATACGCAATACTTAGCAAGATCTGTTACATTGGACACTGTTGTTTCCTTGCCAAGGACAAGCCGCGTCCTACAAAATACCGAAGACATGTGTTCAATGGAAAGCATGAAAACCGTGATGCGCCAAAGAGGCCCACCGCCGATGAGTTGCAAGTGGAATTAGAGAAGGTCAGGAATATTACACCAGGAAACCATCCTGGTAATGGTAGCGGGAAAAGGAAGTGTGGCAAGGCAGAAGAGAGATTATTATTTACCCGCAGGTCCACTTTGTGGGACTTGGAGTATTGGAAAGATTTGGATCTGTGGCATAATCTTGATGTGATGCACATCGAGAAAAATATATGTGACAACATTGTCGGCACACTTCTTAATATTGAAGGCAAGACGAAAGATACCTTAAAATCTAGGATTGATTTGACACATCTGGGTATCAAAAAGGATTTGCAGGTGCAAGATGAAGGTAAACCATGGGATATGGCACCAACTGTGTACGTCTTGGACAAGGTAAAAAGAAAAGAATTCTGCGATGTCGTGTCACGTGTGAGATTCCCACATGGATTTGCTTCCAACCCTGAAAGGAGAGTCACTGCAGATGCAAACAAGGTACAAGGGTTGAAAACTCATGACTGCCACGTCCTACTTCAAAGGGTTTTACCTGTTATCCTTAAAGGATTGGGCCGCCCTGACTTATACAGAGCAGTTGCAGAGTTGGGACAATTCTTCAGGGAACTCTGCAGTAGATATATCAGGATAGATGCTTTGGAGCATCTTAGAGACAAGATACCAACTATCCTATGCGACCTTGAGAAGATATATCCTCCAGCCTTCTTTGATGTGATGGTGCATTTGGCTGTTCATCTACCTGATGAGGCACTACTTAGAGGTCCAGTACAGTATGGCTGGATGTACCCTATTGAAAGGTGGCTAGGCACATTCAAGGACTATGTCAGGAACAGAGCTAGACCTGAGGGTTCCATTGCAGAGGCCTACATTGCTACAGAAGCGTTGGCATTGTGCTCAAAATACATTGAAACAGCTGATCAGCTTAGCAAAGAGGTGGGTGAAGACAATCCCGAGCTCAATGTTTCCGATTATTTTGTTCGAGTTACAGGGAAGAGTCAACAAGAGGACAAACCTAAAGATTTGGACAAAATGGTTTGGTATGTGTTGAATAACTGTCCTGAGATACTACCTTATATCAAGTAAGTGCTAAGTATTGCGCTTATACATCGTAATCTACTAAACGTGCAGCACATTCTTATATATTTATATGTTTGACGCGATCACTATGTTGTGCAGCATCTACAAAAACGAGTTACTGCCGCAAAATCCAAGAAACATTGACAAACTGGTTATGGTAGGATTTGCGAAATGGTTCAAGAGCCATGTAAGCTATTGAATTGCACTATTAGTTTTTTTTCATATATTGAGTACATAAGATGATCAGCTTGTCTATTTTCTAAACATAGGTTAAGAATATGCGGGAGGATGGGCAGGCAGTTGATGATGCCCTTTACGCACTAGCAATGGGTCCTGATACTCGGGTAAGACATTATGAATCTTGCGTTGTTGGAGATGTGCGCTACAACACCCTTGCATGCGATGAAGGCAGGAAGACACAAAACAGTGCCATCATGAGCACGGATACGTATGGCGGAGAGACAACTGAAATGTATGCTAACATAACAGACATTGTTTAGTTGCAGTATATCTCCAATTTTGAGGATCATCGGTGTGTGGTTCTGTTGTGCTGTCGTTGGTATAACCTGTTTTCCAGGATCGCAAAACCCAGAGCTGATGATTATTTCAAATCCATCAATGTCAAGGCGGCGTACTAGACCAACGAGCCTTTTATTTTGGCAAATCAAGCAACACAGATATTTTTCTTGGAAGACACATTTGCGCGTAGCGATGACTGGAGAGTATTGCAAAGGTTTGAGCAGAGGAATTCGTTTAATGAAGTTGCACAACAAGATGATGCTTACACCGCTCCTGATGTACAAGATTCCACAGATGTTCCTAATATCTTTGAGAACCATCACGTCAATGACGCTGGCGAAAAGATTGCCTGTCATGCTGTGGACATACAAGAGTTGATCAAGAAGAAGCCAACGTTCGAGGACATTGAGGATGAAGAAGAAGATGACACTCTGGGGAATTACAATTCAGACTGATACACATGGCGAAGATGTTGACGCTGCTGCTGCGGATGATGATTATATTGCTTTTGTCGTATTTGCCTGTCAGAAGACGTTTTGTATCTACTATGTGAAATTGTGCTTGCTATGACAACTGAAACCTGATGAACGTGTTGTTTAGTATTTTGTTGTGAGAACATCACTTGTTATGTATGTTGATTTGTGTTTGGTGATTGTATGACGAGTAAAACATGATGACATTGTTGTTTAGTTGTACTCATATTTGGCTGTGAAACTTGAATTTGATGACATAGTTTGATGTTGGACTGCAATTTGCTCAACGTCTTCGAATGGGAACAAAGCTGACCCGACAGGGCCTCTGCTAATTTATTTATTTATTACCAAACGGGCCTCTACTATTTATTTATTTATGAGCAAAAGGGGATACCACCCGATTTCCGTTAATAGAAATCATTAGATGTTCGCAACACTATGCCCAGCCTGCTACACAGGTTCCATTCATTACTAGTTCCAGCAAAGTGCTCATGTCATAGCCACTGAATACATCACGAGTGCTACATACACTGCAAATAAAGAGACAATCATCCTACAGAGCACATCTTTGCCCATTATCTTCACAAGCTCTTTCATTTCCTCATTGTTGTCAAGGCTGTTCAGCAGCTGTTGCTTGGCCATGATCAGAGGAACTGCATCTTTAACCTGTCCAACACCCCAACCTGCTGGTATTGGGATTCCTCGGCTAACCAAATAATCAGCGTAGTTGCATTCCCCCACATCAGCAACTTCCCAGAAATACAAATCACACGAATCTTCCCTTTTCTGGACAAATCAAATTGGAAGATCATCAACCAAACTATTAAAAAAATCAGCAACTGAAAGCAGCAGAACAACACTTAAACATATTATTACCCCATGATTCGGGCATTTGTAGAAGACTCGGCCAGGGTTGAGGATTGTGGTTGAGACGCGACGGATGACTCTGCGTGATTTGCAGCAGTGGTACCACACCAACGGTAGCGGGTTGCGATGAGCAACCGGCTGCGGTGCGTGTGCCGGCGGGGGTGTGATGATACCCACAGGCGATGGTACGGGTGGCGACTTGGCGCATATCTGGTTGTTGCCTGCTGAAGAGCAGGTGGACGAGCAGCCAGCGGACATGGTTGCTGCGGCCAGAGCTTCTGATGCTAGGCAGAGTAAGTAGAGAAGAGGAGAAGCGAACGTTGGATATGTCAGTTTCATTACTTGCAGAGTAGCATAGCACCATATATAGTCATAGTCTTGGTTTGGATTCGAACTAGCTATAGGAGCATGTCTCTCTTTTTTCTAAAACTCAGCAATGTCTCTTTACTGGTACACTAGCTTGTTCTGTACGCCTTCTCAAGTCTTTGATTTTCTTTCTTTTTTGCAAGGAAGGAAGGACGACAAAATTGAGAGTTCCTGGGACTCGAACTCAAGGCCTCTCGGTTGAATACCAAGGGTGCTAGTCACTTATGTGGCGAACGTTCCCTGCGAGGAAGACGGCAGACGAACGCATTTTCCTCTCAGTTTTAGTTGCGACACAAGATCGAACGGTCACAGTTTCGGGAATGTTACCAGGCGAACGAGCCCAGTCTTTCATTTCTTCCTATATATAAAAAAGTATGCTACTTGGTGTCGGCTTAGTCAACAAACGATTGTGCCAACCTTGACCGTTGGATTGACATTCAACACCTGTCGTGTTTCTTCAGTCTCTTCTTCCTCTAGCCGCCAAAGCCAAACCAGCACCGGCGGGATGCCTGCTCCCGCCTCCCATGGCTGGTTGTGCTGCCGCGCACTAATCGTGGCCACATCGCACCCTAAAACTCTGCGCATCTTCCCCGGCTACTGTTCGTTCCCATCCGAGGCCTCACCATGGTCCTCCGCCTTGGTTCGCTCGCCGCGGCCGCCCTCCGGTGTTGTCAACATGGTCAACAACCGAGAGGAATAAGGATATGACTGTGCATGGTGAGGATGACAGTAGGGACCCAGCAGCGCGCGCAGTAATTTTGTTTTTTTTGGGACGGAGAAGGGAACTGGGTTGTGCGGGAGCTGTGGCCAATCTAGCCCAGGCTTTTATTTCATATGTTTAGCACATGACCAGCCCGGTTTTTTTTCCTTTCTGAAAATGGCTAGCCCAGCTATTTTGTTTTTTCCAGAATAACCAACGTAGGCCTACTTGCTTTTCTACGCCCTGCTGGGCCGGAAATCTTTCAAGACGAGGAGGGATGCATTTTGCCCAGAAAATGGGCTATAAGTAATAAGAAATGGGCTATAAGTAATAATAAATGGGCTGTAAAATGAAAAAATACAGCAAACAAGAAATTAGTTCCAAAATACTTTTTTCTTTCGGATTTTGATATTTTAAATTTCATTGTTTTTGTGCGGGTAAAATTTCATTGGATTTAAATTAAGGTATGTTTAGTTTTTAAATTAATTTGAATCTGGCTAGAAATTTCGGGTTGTATGTTGTTTGGGACAGATTTGGAGGCTGACTTGTGGGTCTACTAGGTTGACGTGTACGAAAGGCTTTGTCAACTTAGTCCACAAACGATTCTAGCAGCAGTGACCGTTGGGTGTTAATCCAACGGTCGTGCTGCTTCTTCAATATCTGATCTTCTTGCTCCAGCCGCCCAAACCAGCGCCGGTGGGATTGCCTGCTCCTGCCTCCCGTGGCCGGCTGTGCTGCCGCACAGGCCGCACCGCCCCACCCTACTCCATTGTTGGCCAGGACATTCCTCTACTCACCCACACCTCCTGTTATTTTCCGGCGACGGCAGCTGGACAGGTAAACCCTCGTACTCCCCACCGCGTGGGCAACCACTGCCGAGTCTTCCCTGGCTCCGTGTCGTTCCCTTCCTAGGCCTCGCCGTCGTCCACCGCCCTAGTGCTCTCGTCGCGGCGTGGTCAACGTGGTCAACGAGTGAGATCCATCGGACGTGGACTGTAGGTGGAGAGGCTCACAGCTGGGTCCATGGCCGCACATAAGGAAATGCCTCCTTATTACGCGCAAAATAATGATTCCTCCACCTGACATCTGGGACCCACCGGAAGGGCCTCTATATTTCGCGAAAAAAAGTTCCCCCCACTGACAGGTCGGACCCACCAGCTATATCTTCGCACGCAAGGAAGTGCCTCCTTATTACGCACAAAAAAGTGAATACTCCCCCTGCTAGCTGGGACCCAGCATAGTGGGAGGCTGACTTGGGCCTACTAAGTTGACGGGGACGGAGGGCTTTGTCAACTTAGTCAATATGAACGATTCTAGCTCCAGTGACCGTACGATGTCCATCCAACGGCCGTAGTGCTTCTTCAACCTCTGGTCTTCTCGCACCAGCCGCCCAAAGCAGCGCCGGTCGTGCCGCCTGCTCCTGCCTCCTGTGGCCGACTGTGTTGCCGCGGAGGCCTCACCGCCCCCTACTACTCCCACCGCTGTCCAGGCAATCCCTCCACTCACCCACACCCCCTGTTATTCTGCGGTGATGTGGCACCCCAGCTCAGAGCAACCGGTTTACCTTGCATTGCCAGCCCAGAGACCGTGTCTTCTGGCAACACACAACATCTTGGTACAGAGAGCAACTGCTTTATTGATGCTAGCGGATCATAGTTCATGTTACAATAGGTGACGAGGCCAAGCGGCACACACGGTGCGGCTGGACAATATGTACATTATTTAGTGAACATAAAGGGGCCTCGATCATAACAACTACGCGGCAGCGGAACGACGTTGTAGCGGAACTCCATAGCACAGGGACACTGACGTGGACACGATCTAGACTCGGACATCACTCCTTTCCAATGAGACATTCCTGAAAGCTGGCATGACACGCCAGGTCAGTACATTGAATGTACTTGCAAGCTCACAACAAACATAAACATAATGACAAGCAATATCATGATATTTAACCAATTGCTTTAATAATGCAACATCATATCATACATGCAGTGATCATGATCTTGTGATATAAGTCCCTCAGACTTGCTTACCAAATGGTGATCGCTCTCGGATCACAAACGGACTAACCTCGTGGTCTTTGATCGGGTTACCTCGTAACCAAACGGTGATCTTACCGAGATCACAAACGGACCAACAACTTGGTCTCCATCAACACAATGTTTTCTCAAACATCATCTTCTCAACGGTGCAAAGTTCATATCTTAGTGTGCAAAATTAATTAAACGTTGACCCATGGTGTGGCCTGCTTTTGAGCGTGTACGTAACCGTGGACTCGGCTATAGATAGATTTAATACACTCTGCAGAGGTAGCGCACTGTACCCACACCATGGAACCCATGGCCTCACACTCCCATTCAGGTGGACCAACGACGTTTCGACGAAACCCCTCCATTGCCATGACACTCTCCCGGCCACTCCGACTCACTCCCCACTGGGCTAGTCCTGGGTGGCCCCGTGTCTACCAAAGACACCAACGGCCACCGTCGTGGCAAAACATAAACGGTCCCAAACGGGGACAAGGTACCATAACAACAACAACGGGCACACAAGGTTATGTCTGCTTACCGGGCCAGGGTACCGCACGCCCATAACCTTCCCTCGTTGGAGGCACCAACCAGAGGCATGACAACAGGCCGAATAAAGGCCTTCCCATAAAGGCAAATGTGGTTGCACTACGAAAACTTGATTCAGTGGCACCATACCCGATCAACGATATGTTCAAGTTGAGTTATTATCAGGTTCAACTTAAGGTGAAAGTAACCGGTGTCACGATATGCCATGAAAATGCATCACAAACATATGCATCGTATAACAACGGAAATAATTGGGTCAACCATATCCACACTAAGCATAGACATCAACAGCTCATAACACCCACTGGTTATGATTTATCATCACTTTAAACAGAATCTTTTCTTAGCAAAGTTATCATTTATCTCATTTAAGAAAATAACTCAAAAATAATTACTTATATCCATAACCATATTACTTCTTCATAACAAATATTACTTCTGGTTACTTAACCAACTAAATTAGCTTCAAACTTCTGTAAACTAAGCATATCAACTCAAACAAGCAACCAACAGAAAATAAGTATTATTCTAGTGATTTAAATGCATGTATTAAACCATTAATTCAAGTTGAAAAATCACAAATATTGTAATGGCACCATGAAAATGTTGCTGTGGCTTGCCTTAGTGCAGATGAGGTTCACAATACTCCTGGTGATCCTCAAGACAAGCTTCACTTTCTGAAAGCAATTATAAACAAAAAATAAAACATCAAGAACCCTTCTGAAATTCACCAGAAAATGTAGACAGCAGGGAAAAATCTCATTTTTGCTGAGTGCTAGATTTCTTCATAAAGAACACAATGCAAAAAGAATCAATTCATTTGGACTTATGGTTAAAAAATTTTGGCTGTTTGAAGCTCTCTGGATAAAATTAAATTTTGAATTTAAATAAATAGAACTGGGGGGTGACGTCGAAGGCGTAAACCTCGCGGGCACCACCACTCATACCGCTTCGGGCGCGTACAGAGTGGCTGACTAGCGGGCCCCGCTAGTCAAGTGAGAGAGAGGGGGAGAGGGAAACAGAGGGCGGCGAGGCTCCGTCGGAGCACACGCCGGTGATGAAGGCTCCTTGGCCAAAACTGGAGGGAGGGATCGAAAGAGGAGACGGAGGCGCACCTGCCCGTACCCGTAGGTTAGCTAGGGGTGGTCGGATGGCGTCACAAATGGCCTCTCCAGCGGCGACAGAAAGCAGAGGTCGCCGGAGTTGGAGTCGACGGCGACTAGAGGCAGCACCAGGGGCTCCAACCGGGCGGAACGGCACCACCGAGGCACGGCGGAGGCCCTGGAAGTGTGGCCTGAGCCTGGGAGGGGCTGGAGCTGCGGAGACGACCCGAGGGGATCACCGGCGAGCTCGAGCTCGGGGACGGCGGCCTGCGGCCTGCCCGGCCGGGCTACGGCTTTCTACGAGTTTGTGGAGTGTGTGTGAGGAGTGGATGATGCTCGAGGAGGCTAGGGATGGCTCTATTTATAGCCAAGCGATGAGAGGGGCTCGGGCTCCGCGGGAGGACACCTGGACACGGCGCCCGGCGACGAACGGCGTCAGTGAGTGAGGGGGAAGGCGACGCAGCTCACGCGGGCGTTGTGGGCGAGCGGAGACGAGCACAGGAGCGAGGGGGTGGCGACGAACACAGTGCACAGCGCACTGTTGGGTTGGCCAGATTGCGCCCGTGCTCGCTGCAGCGAGCTCCTGCGTCAGCGAGCGCCAGGAGAGAGTTATGAGGGTTGGGACGATGATCGGGTGAAGTTTGGCAAGGTTTGGCAGGCGGGGAAGCGATCACGCGAGCAACAAAGGCGCGGGCGCGACGCAGAGTGCGTCGGCCGTATGCCAGCACGCCTGGACGAACGCGGTCACCGCGAGAACTCTGACCTCGGGCCTAGCTAAGCCTAAACTTCATGTCTAGCATGTAGTCTGTGGTAGATTGAGAGGTTACCACACTTTGGTTTGAGCTCAGGCGCAGTAACATGGATTTCAACTCCCTGGTAAATTTCTGGACAGTAACTTTGAGAGCTTACTATGGTCAAAATACTGGGAGTTGGGAGCTGGGTTTTGGAGGTTAGCAATCATCTACTAAGGTGATGATACACAAGAAAATTCAGCCACAATTGAGCAAGTAAAATGGTAGTTGATGTCGAAACTACCATTTCTGTCCAGAACAGAAAATATTTTCTGTAGCAAAAATATTCCAAAAAGTGATGAAATATTTTTGCTCAGGAAGGTGCCCTAGGGTTCTGTAGTGACCAGACCTCAACCAGTCTGATCTCTGTGCATAAGTGTCATCCCTGGATCGGTAATGCTGACACACACAGTACTTGAAGGATTTATAACAGAGTAGCAATCACACACTTATTACATCGAATGTCTCAAAAGAGAACTTATTACAATAAATATGGCTTAAGGCCATCTAAAATGATAACAGCGGAAGGCTTGGAACATAAACTGAGTCCATCAACTCCAACGGCATCACTGTGTGAAAGACCACGACCTAAGGCTCCTTACTCATCGTCTGAAAAGTCTGCAACATGATACGTTGCAGCCCGAAAACGGGTCAGCACATAGAATATGCTGGCAATGTAACACAAAAGAGTAATGAACAGAATAATGCTATCACTATATGCATATATGGCTGGTGGAGGCTATATGGTTAATATGTTTTGCAAAAAGCCAATTTTTCCCTACTGCAAAGGAATATATTTTATTTAACTACAAAGTTTGTTGAAAACATTGAGAAGGTAAACCCCCTCTCAATCCCAATTAAAAGTAATCATTAACAACCCATCAAATTAATTAGGTAGTGATGAGATCAACATGATAATCCAAGAACCAGATACTCAAGATGTCCATAACCGGGGACACGGCTAACAATGATTAGGTTGTACACTCTGCAGAGGTATGTGCACTTTTCCCCACAAGACTCAATCTCCTCCGTTGGAATTCTCGCACTACATGGTGTTTGAGAAATGGATGACCGAGACACAGTCTTTCAGAAGCGTTTGCACCTTACGATGGGTAGATAGTACCACCTACATCCCCTACATCTGCTAGTCTACCACTGTAAGAGTTCACACTACTTAATCAACTATGCTAGAGCCCATAATAGCTTGTGGCTGCACACGGAAGTTTCTAGCATGAATAATCTCATGATCCCTTTGAGCCTGGGTGGCAGTCCATAGGAGAATCACACGGTACCCCGGGATTTCCAAAAATACACGCAATCACTGGGTTCCCCAGGTGCCTCAATCCAGCCAGATGTGTATTCAAGGTACCACCTTAAGTTGAACCATTAATTAACAATACTCACATCTGTCATGAATACTCCCAAACCCAATCCACGTCTACGAGCATAGCATAGCAGTATAAGCATAGCGTAGAAGTAACTCCCAGGGTTTGATAATAAACAGGTGAGTAGGTACTACCTCATCTACTTCCCAAACCCACAATTTAAATCAGATCCTAACCATGCAATTGTTTGAGGATTGATCTAATGCAATAAAACTGGGTAGTAAAGAGGTATGATCAAAGTGTTACTTGCCTTGCTGATGATCCGCGAAACCTAGAGACTCGTAGTAGCACGCTTCGCACTCCGGGTACTCTATCGCAACAAACAAGCATACAATAAGCAATCAAGCAAGGGCACGGGTAAAACTCTAATAAGAGATCTAACCAGAAAGTTCAACTTAAGAAATCCGGTTTGCAAAAAGAATCAAATCAAACGAAGCAACAAAACTCAAACAGCGAAAGAAACAAGCTTTGTTTACTAATCTGGACTAAAGTCAAATTTTACAGTAGCAAAAACTTGTTTGAGTTGGTTAAACAGAAAGAGGGTTTTGAGACGAAACTCTAGGCACTTGAATCGCCTGATTCCGATAAACGAGCGAAAAGTTATACTAGAACGAAAATCGGATCAGGAATCGCGATCGAAAATAATCACGGGAAATCCGGGAAAAAGAAAAACTGACGAACAGGCTAACGAACAAACGTCCGCTGTCTGCGGTTAGACGGTGAAAACCGTTCGTTAGAACGAACGAACGAACGGGTCGCTAAAACTGAAAAAAACAAAATAAACCGATCTAAAAAAACTAAACCGCGGGTTCTTAAAAAAACCGACGGTTTTCTAACGAAAACCGTGGCGGCGGCGGCGCGGCTACCTCCGGCGGATCCGGCGACGGCGGCGGCGGCGGGCGGCTCCGGCGAGGCGGTGCGGGCGGCGGGGCAGCAGCTGGCGGCGATTAGGGTTAGGGTTTAGGCGGCGGCGCGGGTTGGGCTGGCGGCTCGGGTGGGCTTCGGCGGCTCGGGGGTGGCGGCTTATAAAGGCCCCCCGGGCGGAGTCCCGCTCGGGTACGGCCCGGAGTCGGATTGAATTTTTTTTTAAATAATTCCGACGTGCAGAAAAAGAAAGAAAAGAAATACTGAACAGACTCCAAAAATCCTGAAATAAATTTTCCCCGTCCTCTAAAAATAAGCCGGACAAGGTGAACATTTATTTGGGCCTAAAATGCAATTTTGAAAAATGCATATTTTTTTCCTAATTCAAATAAAATAGCGATAAAACTCTGAATAAAAATCTTATTTGATTTTAATATTAAATCTCTGATATTTCTTTATTTTGAGGAAGTCATTTTATCCTCTCTCTTTTATTTTAATAAAAGAAATATTTCAGCGAAAAATAATTAAAATCAAACGATTCTCTTTTCAAAAATTCGAGAAAAACTCGAATATGAAAATAATGTAATCCCCAACTCTCTCCGTGGGTCCTTGATTTGCGTAGAATTTCTAGTATCAAACCAAAATGCAATAAAATATGATATGCAATGATGATCTAATGTATAACATTCCAATTGGAAAATTTGGGATGTTACAAACCTACCCCCCTTAAGATGAATCTCGCCCTCGAGATTCGGGTTGGCTAGAAAATAGGTGAGAGTGATCCTTCCGTAGGTCTTTCTCTCGTTCCCAGGTGGCTTCATCTTCGGTATGGTGACTCCACTGAACCTTGCAAAACTTGATAACCTTGTTGCGTGTAACTCGGCTGGCAAACTCGAGTATCTTGACTGGTTTCTCCTCATATGTCAAGTCACTATCCAACCGTATCACTTCCAGCGGCACTGTATCTCTCAGAGGAATATCAGCCATCTCTGCGTGGCACTTCTTCAACTGAGAAACGTGGAACACATCGTGAACTCCGGAAAATCCTTCGGGTAATTCCAACTTGTAGGCAACTTCTCCCATATGTTCCAATACTTTGTATGGTCCCACAAAACGTGGCACTAACTTTCCTTTAACTTCAAAGCGCTTCACTCCTCGAAGTGGGGATACACGAAGATACACTCTGTCTCCAACTTCGTAAACTGTCTCCTTGCGTTTAGAATCCGCATAACTCTTCTGCCTGGACTGGGCTACCTTGAGTCTATCACGAATCAGCTTAACCTTCTCTTCAGACCCTTTAATCAAATCTGGTCCAAACAACTGTCGGTCTCCAACTTCGTCCCACAACAACGGTATTCTGCACCTCCTTCCGTACAGTGCTTCGAAAGGGGCCATCTTCAAACTGGCTTGATAGCTGTTGTTGTATGAGAACTCTGCATAAGGCAAATTATCGTCCCAACTAGATCCATAGTCTAGCGCACAAGCTCTCAACATGTCCTCCAGAATCTGATTTACTCCCTCAGTCTGTCCATCTATCTGCGGGTGAAAAGCTGTACTGAACTCTAGCCTGGTTCCCAAAGTTTCATGCAACTGATTCCAAAACTTTGAAGTAAACTGGGTTCCTCTATCTGATACAATAGTCCTCGAAACTCCATGCAGACATACGATCCTGGTCATGTATATCTTTGCCAACTTAGCACTGGTGTAAGTGGTCTTTATTGGGATGAAATGAGCTACTTTCGTCAGACGATCGACTACAACCCATATCGAGTCATAGCCTGAACGAGTCCTGGGTAATCCCGTGATAAAATCCATGCCTAGCTTATCCCACTTCCATTCGGGTATCAGCAATGGTTGTAGCAATCCGGCTGGCTTCTGATGTTCTGCCTTCACTCTCTGACATACATCACAAACTGCTACATACTCCGCAATATCCTTCTTCATTCCGGTCCACCAGAAACTATCCTTCAAATCCAGATACATCTTGGTATTTCCCGGGTGAATCGAATATGGCAAATCATGGGCCTCTTGCAGAATCAACTTCCTGATCTCCTGATCATTTGGCACATATACGCGGTCCTCAAACCATAAGGTATCGTGCTCATCCTCACGAAATCCTTTAGCTTTTCCTTTACTCATTCTTTCCTTTATCTTGGCAATCTCCTTGTCCGTCTTCTGTGCTTCTCTGATCTTATCCATCAACGTAGACTGAATCTCCAATGCTGCTACATAGCCTCTCGGAACTATCTGCAAACATAGCTCGCGAAGGTCTTCTGCCAACTCCTTGGGTAATTCTTCGGTCATGAGTGTATTGACATGACTTTTGCGCCTCAACGCATCGGCTACTACGTTAGCCTTTTTGGGATGATAATGCAATCTCATATCATAATCCTTTATGAGCTCTAACCATCTCCTCTGCCTAAGATTCAACTCCTTTTGCGTGAAGATATACTTCAAACTCTTGTGATCCGTGTATACCTCACAATGGTTTGCAATGAGAAAATGTCTCCATGTCTTCAACGCATGCACTACGGCTGCAAACTCCAAATCATGCGTAGCATAATTTAACTCATGCGGTTTAAGCTATCGTGAGGCATATGAAACAACTCTTCCCTCCTACATAAGTACGGCTCCAAGTCATCGACGAGAAGCGTCGCAATATACTTCATAATCCTTGCGTTGATCTGGAAGAATCAACACTAGTGATGTAACCAAACGTTTCTTCAACTCCTGAAAACTGGCCTCACATTCCTCAGTCCAATTGAATTTGGTGTCCTTCTTCAAAAACTCCGTCATAGGCTTTGCAATCTTTGAGAAATTCTCAATGAACCTCCGGTAGTATCCCGCGAGTCCAAGAAAACTCCGGATCGCTCCAACTGACGTGGGTGACTCCCAATTTGTCACAGTGACAACCTTGGTGGGGTCTACTGCTATTCCTTCCCCGGATATAACATGTCCAAGAAATCCAACTTCCTTCAGCCAAAACTCGCACTTGCTGAACTTGGCGTATAACTGATGTTCTCTGAGCTTACCAAGTACCAAACGCAAATGCTCTTTATGTTCCTCTTTGTTCTTTGAGTAGACCAGAATGTCATCAATGAACACCACAACGAACTTGTCCAAAAACTCCATAAATACTTTGTTCATCATGTTCATAAAATAGGCAGGTGCGTTAGTCAGACCGAATGACATAACGGTATACTCATACAGCCTGTACCTCATTGTAAAAGCTGTCTTAGGTATGTCCTGCTCTCGAATCTTCAGCTGGTGATACCCTGATCGCAAATCGATCTTGGAAAGCACCTTTGCTCCTTGCAGCTGGTCAAACAAATCATTGATCATCGGAAGTGGGTACTTGTTCTTGATCGTCACCTCATTTAATCCTCGATAATCAAGAACCATCCTTAACGATACATCCTTCTTTTCCACTAGAAGTACTGGGGATCCCCAAGGTGACGAACTTGGGCGAATATAACCTTTATCCAGTAACTCATTAATCTGCTTCTTAATTTCCTCCAAATCCTTTGCGGGCATTCTGTATTGTCTCTTAGATATTGGCCCTATGCCTGGCAAAAGCTCAATCAAAAACTCAATGTCTCTATCTGGTGGCATGCCTGGCAACTCTTCTGGAAATACATCTGGAAAATCCTTCACCACTGGTACTTCCTCCTGTACAACTCCTGATAAGGAATTTACTTGAGTCCTATTCGGCACATGCCGAGATACATACTTGATCCTTCTTCCTTCTGGGGTGGTAAGCAAAATCGACTTACTGGCGCAGTCAATGTTCCCTCCATACTTCGATAACCAATCCATGCCTAATATCACATCCAGTCCTTGTGACTCCAATACTATTAGGTCTGAGGGAAACAAGTAGTTACCAATCCTTAATGGTAACCGATCACACCATAGGCTAGCCATATACTCTGCTCCTGGCGAGGTTACTAACATGGGTGACCTAAGGGCTTGGGTTGGCAGTTTAAACTTATCCACGAATCCCCTTGATATGTATGAATGTGATGCAGCAGTATCAAAAAGTACGACTGCAGTAAATGACTTAACCAAAAACTTACCTATTACTGCATCCGCCTGGGCTTCAACCTCCTCCACGTTAACGTGGTTCACTTGTCCCCTGTTGAAAGGGTTGGGCTTCTTCCCAGAGCTTCCATTGCCATTTCCATTCTTGGCTTCAGGACATTCATTGGCGTAATGTCCGGTCTTCTGGCATTTGTAGCAAGTCACGTGGCTTAGATCCTTCTTGGCGGGTGTTGCCGGGTTGGAACGGTTCTGTCCGCTACTTCCTCCATTACCATTACCATTCTTGGGGCCACTATGATTGTGCGAACTTCCTCCATTATGAGTGTGACCTCCATGGTTATGAACAAGTCCTCCTGAGTTCGGGTGTAACGGGGTCTCTGCTGGGCTCCAGAATTGTACTTCCCTTGTCCATACTTCCTCTTGCGGCTGTCAATCTGCTGCTGCTTCCCTTCAAGCATGAGAGCTCTATCCACCAACTCCTGATAGTTATTGAAATTTGCCGCCATCAACTGCATGCTCAGCTCATCATTCAGTCCTTCCAAAAACTTCTCCTTTTTATCTGCATCTGTAGCGACGTCGTCTGGGGCATAACGTGCTAACTTACTAAATTCGTCCACATATTGGCCAACAGTGCGCCCTCCTTGGCATAAGTTGCGAAACTCACGCTTATTCATGGCCATAGCTCCTGCTGAAACATGGGCAGTGCGAAAAGCCTGCTGGAACTGGTCCCATGTCACAGTCTCAATAGGGTAAGTGACTATGAAATTCTCCCACCAAGATGTTGCGGGTCCATCAAGGTGATGTGCGGCAAAACGCACTCTCTCCGCATCTGTGCATCCTGCAGTGGTCAACTCCCTTTCAATCTTGCGAAGCCAATCAGCTACAACAATCGGCTCGGTGCTACTGGAGAACACCGGCGGATTCAGCCCAAGAAAACGGGCTATGTGATCAACTAGTGGTGGTGGTGGCGGGTTGTTGTTGTTGTTCCCCTGGTTCTGATTCTGGACTAGCAACTGCATCAATGCATTCTGTTGCTGGATCAACTGAGTGAGCTCCGGTGGGAAAGCAAATCCATTGTCGCGTCTCGGAGGCATCTGCTGGGTTTAGAAAAGATGAGAAAACAGAATAGAATGAGGTCTAGGGGGAAAACACTACCCATATGCACATGAGACAAACACAAACATATCACTCAATCAAATCAATCAAGGGCATACAATCGGTCTAGAACTATCGTTACTAAAGTGCTTGGAATATACTATATACATGCTGGAATACTACTACTGATTTGGTGGTCTACTAGAAAAATTGCTCGGTCGAAGACTCCATGATATCTGCTCTAGCTTCATCAACATAGTCATCATCGCTATCGTCAGGATCCGAGTCGGTGTCGTCGATGATGATGTAGTTCTCCGGGCAAGTGGAATCGTCATCTTCACCTCCTGGCGCAGGGTCTCCCATGAAAACTCCTAGCTTCCTTGTAAGGTTGTCATTCTTCTCCACTAGTACGACAATTTCCTCCATATAATCTTCACGTGTAGCCTTGAGTTCTTCCTCCAGCTCCGTGATCCTTGTCATTGCCTTCTTCAAATCTGTCATGCCTACGCACATCTGGTTCTCCTGGCGTCGAATGTGCTGGTTTAACTCCTGGATGAAAGAGGCAATCGATCTATCCTTCCTGGTGCTGATCATCTCCCATTGCTCATCTCGGCGCCCACAAATCTGGTAGATAGTGTCCTTGAGATCATTGTGGTAAACTTCTCCAATGCGTCCCATAGTAATGTGAGCTGCCATACTCTTTTCTTGGCTCTAGGTTGGTGCATCAAAGGAAAACTCTATGGGCTCAGTGACTGGCGTGAATGTCCTTCCTGGAACTTGAACCTGAATCATCCAGCGCTCCTCTTCTGGTAAAGTGGCGTTGTAAGTCCCGATGAAGCTTGGTATTCCGATGTTCAGGTACCTAGTAACTTCCTTCAAGTGGCGTCCAAAAGGGGTGTCTTCATCCGGTTGCGTGAACTTGATCCTTGCATCCGCCATCCTAAAGAGTAGAAAATGGAGAGGAATTAGAAATGAGAAGAGAGTAGTGATCTAGGGCTTATGCTTAGTAGTCGTGTCCTACAGAGCTCTGATCCATCTTTGTAGCGACCAGACCTCAAACAGTCTGATCTCTGTGCATAAGTGTCATCCCTGGATCGGTAATGCTGACACACACAGTACTTGAAGGATTTATAACAGAGTAGCAATCACACACTTATTACATCGAATGTCTCAAAAGAGAACTTATTACAATAAATATGGCTTAAGGCCATCTAAAACGATAATAGTGGAAGGCTTGGAAGATAAAGTGAGTCCATCAACTCCAACGGCATCACTGAGTGAAAGACCATGACCTAAGGCTCCTTACTCATCGTCTGAAAAGTCTGCAACATGATACGTTGCAGCCCGAAAACGGGTCAGCACATGGAATATGCTGGCAATGTAACACAAAAGAGTAATGAACAGAATAATGCTATCACTATATGCATATATGGCTGGTGGAGGCTGTATGGTTAATATGTTTTGCGAAAAGCCAATTTTGCCCTAGTGCAAAGGAATATATTTTATTTAACTACAAAGTTTGTTGAAAACATTGAGAAGGTAAACCCCCTCTCAATCCCAATTAAAAGTAATCATTAACAACCCATCAAATTAATTAGGTAGTGATGAGATCAACATGATAATCCAAGAACCAGATACTCAAGATGTCCATAACCGGGGACACGGCTAACCATGATTAGTTTGTACACTCTGTAGAGGTTTGTGCACTTTTCCCCACAAGACTCGATCTCCTCCGTTGGAATTCTCGCACTACATGGTGTTTGAGAAATGGATGACCGAGACACAGTCTTTCAGAAGCGTTTGCACCTTACGATGGGTAGACAGTACCACCTACATCCCCTACATCTGCTAGTCTACCACTGTAAGAGTTCACACGACTTAATCAACTATGCTAGAGCCCATAATAGCTTGTGGTTTCACACGGAAGTTTCTAGCATGAATAATCTCATGATCCCTTTGAGCCTGGGTGGTAGTCCATAGGAGAATCACACGGTACCCCGGGATTTCCAAAAATATAGGCAATCACTGGGTTCCCCAGGTGCCTCAATCCACCCAGATGTGTATTCAAGATGCCACCTTAAGTTGAACCATTAATTAACAATACTCACATCTATCATGAATACTCTCAAACCCAATCCACGTCTACGAGCATAGCATAACAGTATAAGCATAATGTAGAAGTAACTCCCAGGGTTAGATAATGAACAGGTGAATAGGTACTACCTCATCTACTTCCCAAACCCACAATTTAAATCAGATCCTAACCATGCAAATGTTTGAGGATTGATCTAATGCAATAAAACTAGGTAGTAAAGAGGTATGATCAAAGTGTTACTTGCCTTGCTGATGATCCGCGAAACCTAGAGACTCGTAGTAGCACGCTTCGCACTCTCGGTACTCTATCGCAACAAACAAGCATACAATAAGCAATCAAGCAAGGGCATGGGTAAAACTCAAATAAGAGATCTAACCGGAAAGTTCAACTTAAAAACTCCGGTCTGCAAAAAGAATCAAATCAAATGAACCAACAAAACTCAAACGGCGAAAGAAACAAGCTTCGTTTACTAAGCTGGACAAAAGTCACATTTTACAGTAGCAAAAACTTGTTTAAGTTGGTTAAACAGAAAGAGGGTTTCGAGACGAAACTCTAGGCACTTGAATCGCCTGATTCCGATAAACGTGCGAAAAGTTATACTAGAACGAAAATCGGATCAGAAATCACGATCGAAAATAATCGCGGAAAATCCAGGAAAAAGAAAAACTGATGAACAGGCTAACGAACGAACGGGCGTTCTCTATATAACTAAACCGAAAAAAACAAAAAACTGATCTAAAAAACACTAAACCGCGGGTTCCTAAAAAAACCGACGGTTTTCCAACGAAAACCGTGGCAGCGGCGGCGCGGCTACTTCCGGCGGATCCGGCTACGGCAGCGGCGGCAGGCGGCTCCGGCGAGGCGGCGCGGTCGGCGGGTCTGCGGCGGGGCAGCAGCTGGCGGCGGTTAGGGTTTGGGCGGCGGCGCGAGTTGGGCTGGCGGTTCGGGTGGGCTTCGGCGGCTCGGGGGTGGCGGCTTATAAAGGCCCCCCGGGTGGAGTCCCGCTCGGGTATGGCCCGGAGTCGGTTTAACTTTTTTTTAAATAATTGCGACGTGCAGAAAAAGAAAGAAAAGAAATACTAAACGGACTCCAAAAATCCCGAAATAAATTTTCCCCGTCCTCTAAAAATAAGCCGGACAAGGTGAATATTTATTTGGGCCTAAAAGTCAATTTTGAAAAACGCATATTTTTCCCAATTCAAATAAAATAGCAATAAAACTCCGAATAAAAAATCTTATTTGATTTTAATATTAAATCTCTGATATTTCGTTATTTTGAGGAAGTCATTTTATCCTCTCTCTTTTATTTTAATAAAAGAAATATTTCAGAGAAAAATAATTAAAATCAAACGATCCTCTTTTCAAAAATTCGAGAAAAACTCGAATATGAAAATAATGTAATCCCCAACTCTCTCCGTTGGTCCTTGAGTTGCGTAGAATTTCTAGGATAAAACCAAAATGCAATAAAATATGATATGCAATGATGATCTAATGTATAACATTCCAAATTGAAAATTTGGGATGTTACAGCTTCAAACAATATTTGGGAATTTCCTCAAATTTTTGTGGGCAAGAAAAATTGGGGTTGCTTTGGGACACAAGAGGCTAGTTAGGGTTTTAGAGAGAAAATGAATATTTTTCATTAGAGAAAAATATTCATAATATTGTTTTGAGATGGATCAGAGAAGAAATGATGCCTTAGGGAGAGAAATAAGTCACTTGGGTGAAAGTCAAGGGGTACCCAAGTGTTTAAGTCCATCTGAAGTGATTCAAAATTTCAAATTCAAATCCAAACCAACTGAAAATCAGGCAAAGAGAAGAGGGCAAAAACCAGGCTGTCACAAACCTCCCCCACTTAGGATGAATCTCGTCCTCGAGATTCGGTTGCTTGGGAAAACCATTCTGGATAATGTGTCTTTAGAAATTCTTCTTGTTCCCAAGTCGATTCTGCCTCTATGTGATGCTCCCACTGAACTTTGTAAAACTTCCTTGCTTTACTACGAGTGCCCATTTCCATCTGATCCAAGATTCTGACCGGTCTCTCTTCATTTGTTAAATCCTTTGCCAACTCTATTTTTGTCATAGCAGTCTTTTTCTCAGGCGGCGATATGCATCGCCTCAACTGTGAAACATGAAACACATTGTGCACTCCTGACAATTCTGGGGGTAGTTCCAACTGATATGCAACAGTACCCACTATGGACATAACTGGGAATGGACCAATAAATCTGGGTGCCAACTTTCCACGAGTCTGGAATCTCTTGACTCCTTTCATAGGAGTGACTTGGAGGTATACGTGTTCTCCGGGTTCAAAACTGATTTGTCGGTGCTTTGCATCATAATAACTCTTCTGTCGAGATTTGGCCAATTGCAATCTGTCTCGGATTTCCATGACTTGCTTCTCAGCTTCCATCATGAGATCCGTTCCGAAAAGACGGCTATCTCCAGTTTGAGACCAATTTAAAGGAGTGCGGCACTTACGGCCATACAAAGCTTCATACGGTGACATCTTTAGACTGGTCTGGAAGCTGTTGTTGTATGAGAACTCAGCATACGGCATGCAGTCTTCCCATTTAGGCCCTTGGGCCAAAGTGCAGGCTCGTAGCATATCTTCGAGTATTTGGTTTACCCGCTCAGTCTGTCCATCAGTCTGAGGATGATAAGCGGTACTATATTTTAGCGCTGTCCCCAAATCTGGGCGCAGACGTGACCAGAAAGCGGAGGTAAAAAGTGACCCCCAGTCAGAAGTGATTGTTCGAGGCACTCCATGCAGACTGACTATTCTGGATACATACAGTTGTGCGAGTTGATCGGCTAGATAGGTGGTTCTGATAGGGATAAAGTAAGCAACCTTGGTTAAGGTGTCCACTATGACCCAAACTGCATCGTTGCCTCGCTGAGTCTTAGGTAGCCCTGTGACAAAATCCATGCAGACATCATCCCATTTCCATCGTGAAACTGGTAATGGTTGGAGAAGTCCGGCTGGCTTCTGATGTTCTGCCTTCACCTTGTTGCATATGTCGCAACAGGCCACAAAATAGGCAATGTCTTTCTTCATTCCATCCCACCAGAATATTTTCCAAAGGTCTTCATACATTTTAGTACCTCCAGGGTGAATAGAATACGAAGATTCGTGTGCTTCCGATAGGAGTTTCTTCCTTAAATCTGCCTGACTGGGTACACAAATCCTTCCACGGAATCGGAGGGTACCATGTTGATCCTTAGAAAAGTCTGAAGTCTGTCCTGCTAACATACTCTTGGCGCGTTTCTGCAGGACGGTGTCACCTGGCTGGGCCTTGCGGATCTCTTCCTCGAGTGTAGGTACAACTTCCATAATATTAGCAAGACCAGCATCAACTATGACCAGGTTGAGCTGAGCAATCTCCCCTTGAAGTTCAGGAGGCAAGGATTCCATTATGGTATTCAGGCTGACAGGCTTACGACTGAGTGCATCGGCAACCACGTTGGCCTTACCCGGGTGGTAATTTATTCCAAGATCATAGTCCTTGACTAACTCAAGCCATCTTCGTTGATGGAGATTTAAATCGGGCTGAGTAAATATATAATTGAGACTTTTGTGGTCGGTAAAAATTTGGCACTTCTTCCCAATGAGGTAGTGTCTCCAAATTTTTAGAGCATGGACCACTGCGGCCAATTCCAGATCATGAGTAGGATAATTTCCCTCGTGGGGTCGTAGCTGTCGCGATGCATATGCTCCCACCTTGCCGTCTTGCATATGTACGCATCCAAGACCCTGTCTGGAGGCGTCGCAATACACATCAAAGCTGCGGTAGATGTCTGGAAGCGTCAACACAGGTGCTGTCGTTAGCCGCATTTTTAGCTCCTTGAAACTTTTCTCACAGTCCTCAGTCCATTCAAACTTCTTATCTTTCTTGAGCAGCTCCGTCATGGGTTTAGCAATCTTGGAAAACCCTTCAATGAAACGACGGTAGTAGCCGGCTAATCCAAGAAAACTCCGGATTTGTGATACGGTTGTGGGTGCCAACCAATCGAGCACATCCTTTACTTTGCTTGGGTCCACGGCTATACCTTCTGCGGACAGCACATGTCCAAGAAATCCAACTCGCTTGAGCCAAAACTCGCATTTACTGAATTTGGCGTATAGTTGATGGTCACGGAGTCGTTGTAACACAGCTCTGAGGTGTTCTTTGTGCTCTTCTTCACTTTTTGAGTATATAAGTATGTCATCGATGAAGACCACCACGAATTTATCGAGGAAGTCCATGAATACTTTATTCATCATATGCATGAAGAAGGCAGGGGCATTGGTGAGACCAAAGGACATAACTGTATATTCATAAAGACCGTACCGAGTAGTGATGCGGTCTTAGGAATATATTCCTTTTTAATCTTGAGTTGATGATATCCTATCCTTAAATCAATTTTGGAGAATACCTTGGCCCCACTGAGCTGATCAAACAAGTCATCAATCCTGGCAGTGGATATTTATTTTTGACGGTGACATCATTCAGCTGACGGTAATCCACACACATGCGGAGGCTGCCATCCTTCTTATCCACAAAGATAGCAGGTGATCCCCATGGTGAAGTGCTAGGACGGATATATCCTTTCTGGAGCATTTCATCAAGCTGTTTCTTTAGCTCCACTAATTCTGATGAAGGCATCCGGTAATACTTCTTGTATAACGGTGCGGTTCCGGGCACAAGATCTATTGCAAACTCAAGCTCTTGATCGGGCGGCATGCCTGGAAGTTCTTCTGGAAATACATCAGGAAACTCACTGACCACAGGAATTAATTCCAACTCACCAGCCACAACGGTGAACACCATTTCTTTCTTGGCTATGATCCTGCGAGCATAGAATTTGGTAGTTTGCCCCTCTTGACTGGTCAAAGTGACTTCTCGGGTCACGCAATTTATGCATACTTGATATTGGGTCAACCAATTCATTCCCAAAATAACGTCCAACTTTACAGACTCAATGATTATCAAAGAAGTTGGAAAACGGGCTCCGTTGATATTGATTTCCAGATTACGGCAGACCAGATTGCTCCTGATCAAAGATCCCGGGGATTGTACCAGCATATTCTTGCCCAAAAGCGAACAAGGAAATTTGTTTTGGGTAACAAAACTCCGCGAAATAAAAGAGTGGGAAGCCCTAGAGTCAAATAAAATTACGATAGGTATGTTATTAACAAAAAACATACCAAGGACGACTTCGGGGTTCTCTTGGGCTTCATCTGTGGAGAGATGATGAACGTGCCCAGTGATGTTTTGCTGGGTAGGGTATGACTCCATAAAGTTGACTTGTGGCCTGAATAGAGCATTTGCTTGCCGTTCTTGGGACATTGTCTGGCATAATGTCCGGTTTGCCCACAACTGAAGCAAGAATTGTTGCGCTGGCACTCTTCTCGCATCGGGTTGGTCACGACATTCTTGACTTGTGTGGTGGTTTTGTTAACATTTTGCTGCAAATTGGGCTTGTACTCCACCTGAGTATGCTGCCAGGTACGAGCCTTTTGCACTGGCTGCACTTCCTTCCTTGGCTCGAACTTGTGCTTGTGATCGTTATTAGCATGCCTATTGTCCGATACGAGCTTGTGCTCCCTTTCAGGAATGAAAGCCTTGTTTATCAGAGTTTGGAAATCTGGGAAATCAAACATACTGAGGGTACATCGGAGTTGCGGGTTTAATCCCCCAAGAAACCTGTCAATCTTTCTTTGTTCGGTGGCCACGTCATAAAGGGAGTAACGAGCCACATGACCGAACTTTTGCAAATATTCACCCACAGACTGACCTCCTTGGAGGAGCGCGAGAAATTCACGCTGCTTAACCTTCATAATCCCAGTAGGATTATGATATTTCCGGAACTGATCCTTGAATTTTGCCCAGGTGATTTCTTCATCGGCAGGCCACATGGCTTTTGCATTTTCCCACCATATGGCGGCAGCGCCTTCAAGATAATGAGTTGCAAACGAAACTTTATCATCTTCTTCAGTACGAGCAATCTCAAGCTTCCTCTCAATGGTTCGCAACCAATCGTCTGCATCCAAGGGGTCAATAACCTGACTGAAACTGGGAGGCTTGGTTCTCTGAAAATCTGACAGCTTGGGGTGATGACCATTCTGATTTCCATTCTGTCCAACCACAGCTTGCACACTCCTTAATAGTTAGATCAGAACATTATTCCTCCTTTCCTCAAACATACGCAGAATTTGCTCGGTGGAGGGCGGATTTGGCGGTGGAGGCGGTGGTCAAACGTACGGCTTGGGGGAGTGTCCTGCCTGTGGTGCGGAACGACGAACAGGAGCATCCTCATGAGCGTCGCTACTGATTCCTCCCCGCGTCATCCTATTGTGGATTTTTTCCAAGACAACGCAACCGAGATGAGAAACATCCAAAATAAATTGGGGAAAAGCCAGTAACAAAGCCCGAGAGAAAGCGAAATAATGAAGAAAATATGATGAATAAAATAGAGTTCCAACATAATTATACATAGACTCATACATGAAAGATAAACAACATGCCAAGTTCAACTACTCTCATACATGAAACGGAGCATCATGACTCGTACGACTACATCCGTACATCATCCTGACAACTGTGGATACTCAAACGCTCTACTGCTCTGCTGGTGCTGCGGGGTCCTCTCCTGAAGCGGACTCGGATCCTGAACTGACGACGTTAACTGAAACCTCCGGGTTAAAGGTAACACGACGACGCTGCCTCGAGGGCTCTCCCTCCGGGGCAGGTGCAGGGTGAAGCATCAGGGCTACGGGAGTAGTGAGAAGTGAAACCCATTCAACAGGAGCATTGAGAGGATTCACAGTCGAGGTGCCCGAGCTACTCGGAGGAGTAACCGGTGAAATAGGTGAACTAGAACTGGATGGAATATAAGGAGTAAATCCCGTAGAGGATGGAGTAGTGAAAGATCTAGTAGTGGCTAAAGAAGTACAAGCACGAGTCAGCTCTCGAGCCAGCTCGTGGATCATAAGGTAGCTAGCTGTGGTATAACGAGAAAGGTGGCTAGCAACAATATCAGACTTCGGATCAATAATAGGAAAACAGACACGACCATTGTCTTGCAGAGAGGGATAGTAGTGGAAACATGGGTGGTTCTGCATGCAGACCTCGTTATAACGAAGCTCGACAAGGACCTCGAATGCAGCAAACTGGACGGCCTAGGAAGCGGTAGAAGCAAAACTGCTCTGAGAGGTACGAGTGTAAGTGCTGGAATCGAAACTGGTGCGCAGAGTAACCACTGCGTGATACCCATACACTGAGTCTGCTAGGCGCTCCCGGTACACACGATAGACTGGGTCGTCACCGAGGGGGTACAGCCGACACCACACGTTACGAAGGAGATGCGGCAACATGTACGGCATCAGCTGCAACTGGCACGGATACGGCACCGGAGACATCTACACTCACAACCATTAGTAGGTTAGCATAAAAATAAAACGAGTGCATACAATGCAACAACCAGCTACAAATGCTACCGGCACTCAACTTAAACTCGCAACTAACGTCCAGTTAACACGTCGTAGTCTAGCGTGGCCTACAGTCAGCGCGGCTCTGATACCAAGCATTGTGGCAACCCAGCTCAGAGCAACCGGTTTACCCTGCATTGCCAGCCCAGAGACCGTGTCTTATGGCAACACACAACATCTACAGAGAGCAACCGCTTTATTGATGCTAGCATATCAAAGTTCATATTACAACAGGTGGCAAGGCCAAGCGGCACACACAGTGTGGCTGAACAATATGTACATTATTTAGTGAACATAAAGGGGCCTCGATCATAACAACTAAGTGGCAGCAGAACGACGTCGTAGCGGAACTCCATAGCACAGGGACACCAATGTGGACACGATCTAGACTCGGATAGCACTCCTTTCCAACCAGACTTTCCTGAAAGCTCGCATGACATGCCAGGTCAGTACATTGAATGTACTTGCAAGCTCACAACAAACATAAACATAATGTCAAGCAATATCATGATATTTAACCAATTGCTTTACTAATGCAACATCATATCATAAGTCCCTCGGACTTGCTTACCAAACGGTGATCGCTCTCAGATCACAAACGGACCAACCTTGTGGTCATTGATCGGGTTACCTCGTAACCAAACGGTGATCTTACCGAGATCACAAACGGACCAACAACTTGGTCTCCATCAACACAATGTTTTCTCAAACATCATCTTCTCAACGGTGCAAAGTTCATATCTTAGTGTGCAAAATTTATTAAACGTTGACCAATGGTGTGACCTACTTTCGAGCGTGTCCGTAACCGTGGACTCGGCTATCAATATATTTAATACACTCTGCAGAGGTAGCGCATTGTACACACACCACGGAACCCATGGCCTTGACGAAACCCATCCATTTCCATGACACTCTCCCAGCCACTCCGACTCACTCCCCACTGGGCTAGTCCTGGGTGGCCCCGTGTCTACCAAAGACACCAACGGCCACCGTCGTGGCAAAACATAAACGGTCCCAAACGGGGACAAGGTACCATAACAACAATAACGGGCACACAAGGTTATGTCTGCTTACCGGGCCAGAGTACCGCACGCCCACAACGTTCCCTCGTTGGAGGCACCGACCAAAGGCATGACAACGGACCGAATAAAGGCCTTCCCATAAAGGCAAATGTGGTTGCACTGGGAAAACTCGATTCAGTGGCACCATGACCCGATCAACAATATGTTCAGGTTGAGTTATTATCAGGTTCAACTTAAGGTGAAAGTAACTGGTGTCATGATATGCCATGAAAATGCATCACAAACTTATGCATCATATAACAACGGAAATAACTGGGTCAACCATATCCACACTAAGCATAGACATCAACAGCTCATAACACCCCACTGGTTATGATTTATTATCACCACACTAAGAAAAGTTATCATTTATCTCATTTAAGGGAAATCCTTTCTCTTTTCAATAGCCATAACCATATTACTTCTTCATAACAAATATTACTTCTAGTTACTTAACCAACTAAATTACTTCAAACTTCTATAAACTTAGCATATCAACTCAAACAAGCAACCAACAGAATATAAATATTATTCTAGTGATTTAAATGCATGGATTAAACCATTAATTCAAGTTGAAAAATCACAAATATTGTAATGGCACCATGAAAATGTTGTTGTGGCTTGCCTTAGTGCAGATGAGGTTCACAATCCTCATGGTGATCCTCAAGACAAGCTTCACTTTCTGAAAACAATTATAAACACAAAAAGAAAACATCAAGAACCCTTCTGAAATTCACCAGAAAATCTAGATAGCAGAGAAAATCTCATTTTGGTGAGCTGCTAGATTTCTTCATGAAGAACACAATGCAAAAAGAATCAATTCATTTGGACTTATGGTTAAAAAGTTTTGGCTGTTTGAAGCTCTCCAGATAAAATTGAATTTTGAATCTAAGTAAACAGAACTGGGGGGTGACGTCGAAGGCATAAACCTCGCGGGCGCCACCACTCGTACCACTTCGGGCGCGTACAGAGTGGCTGACCAGCGGGTCCCGCTAGTCAGGTGAGAGGGAGGGGGAGAGGGAAACAGAGGGCGGCGAGGCTCCGCCAGAGCACACGCCGGCGAGGAGGGCTTCTTGGCCAGAACTGGAGGGAGGGATCAAAAGAGGAGACGGAGGCGCACCTGCCCGCACCCGTAGGTTAGCTAGGGGTGGTCGGACGGTGTCGGAAACGGCCTCTCCAACGGTGACAGAAGGCAGAGGTCACCAGAGTTGGAGATGACGGCGACTAGAGGCAGCACCAGGGGCTCCAACCGGGCGGAACGGCACCACCGAGGCACGGCAGAGGCCCTGGAAGGGTGGCCCGAGCCAGGGAGGGGATGCAGTTGCGGAGACGACCCGAGGGGATCGCCGGCGAGCTCGAGCTCGGGGACGGCGGCCCGCGGCCCGCCCGGCCGGGCTACGGCTTTCTACGAGTTTGTGGAGTGTGTGTGAGGAGTGGATGATGCTCGAGGAGGCTGGGAAGGGCTCTATTTATAGCCGAGCGATGAGAGGGGCTCGGGCTCTGCCGGAGGACCCCTGGACACAGCACCCGGCGACGAATGGCGTCAGTGAGCGAGGGGCAAGGCGACGCAGCTCACCCGGGCACTATGGGAGAGCGGAGACGAGCACACGAGCGAGGGGGTGGCGACGAACACAGTGCGCAGCGCACTGTTGGGTTGGCTGGACCGCGCCCGTGCTCGCTGTAGCGAGCTCTGGCGTCGGTGAGCGCCAGGAGAGAGTTATGAGGGTCAGGACGATGATCGGGGCGAAGTTTGGCAAGGTTTGGCAGGCGGGGAAGCGATCACGCGAGCAACAGAGGCGCGGGCGCGACGCAGAGCGCGTCAGCCGTATGCCAGCACGCCTGGATGAACACGGTCACCTCATGAACTCGGACCTCAGGCTGAGCTAAGCCTAAACTTCATGTCTGGCGTGTAGTCCGTGGTAGATTGAGAGGTTACCACACTTTGGTTTGAGCTCAGGCGCAATAACATGGATTTCAACTTCCTGGTAAGTTTCTGGACAGTAAATTTGAGAGCTTACTGTGGTCAAAATACTGGGAGTTGGGAGTTGGGCTTTGGAGGTTACCAATCATCTACTAAGGTGATGATGCACAAGAAAATTTAGTCACAATTGAGCAAGTAAAATGGTAGTTGCTGTAGAACACAATTTAGCCACTACCATTTCTGTCCAGAACAGAAAATATTTTCTGTAGCAAAAATATTCCAAAAAGTGATGAAATATTTTTGCTCAGGACGGTGCCCTAGGGTTCAAAGAATATTTGGGAATTTTCTCAGATTTTTGTGGGCAAGAAATATTGGGGTTGCTTTGGGACACAACGGGCTAGTTAGGGTTTTAGATAGAAAATGAATATTTTTCATTAGAGAAAAATATTCATAATATTGTTTTGAGATGGATCAGAGAAGAAATGATGGCTTAGGGAGAGAAATAAGTCACTTGGGTGAAATTCAAGGGGTACCCAAGTGTTTAAGTCCATCTGAAGTGATTCAAAATTTCAAATTCAAATCCAAACCAACTGAAAACAGGCAAAGAGAAGAGGGCAAAAACCAGGCTGTCACAGGCGACGGCAGCCTCACACCGAAGCCGAACCAGTGAACCCTCATACTCCTCTCCGCATGGGCATCCACTGCCGCGTCTTCCTCGGCTCCGTGTTGTCCCCTTCCTAGGCCTTGTCGTCGTCCACCGCCCTGGTAATCTCAGTGCGGCGTGGTCAACGTGGTCAAGGAACGACTTCCATCGGAAGAGTACTGTACGTGGAGAGGCTGACAGCTGGGTCCACGGCCGCAGCAAGGAAGTGCCTCCTTATTACGCGGAAAATAATGATTCCTCCACCTGACATCGGGGACCCACCGGACGGGCCACCGTATTTCACGAAAAAAACGTTTCCCCTGACTGCTGGGACCCACCAGCTACATCTTCGCACGCAAGGAAGTGTGTCCATATTACGAGCAAAAAAATGATTCGCCCCTGACTGCTGGGACCCACCACCTACTTCTTCGCACGCAAGGAAGTGCGTCCATATTACGGACAAGAAAAACGATTCGCCCCCTGACTGCTGGGACCCACCAGCAACATCTTCGCACGCAAGGAAGTGCCTGACAGTCGGGACCCACCCGGTCGAAGCGTACGTAGCGTTGTCATTCTGGTCGCGAACGTGTACGTACATACTGGTCGATGTAGAGGCACGCACGTAGCATGTACACGTACGTACAGCGGCCATGGCGCAAGAAATAAAATACGGCCACGTACGTACATACGGGCGGGGTCTCGAACGCCTACTCGCGCATACGTACGGCCAGGGCTCGTGTACATGGCTGGGTCAGAACAGAGAAACTGCATCCTCGTCATATTCATGGGGAGGCAACGGAATGCGTCGTGTTCATCGGGAGGCAACGGAACGCATGCTGTTCATCGGGAGCCAACCGGCTTGGACGGAATAGGCGATGGAAACGAGGCCTGGCGTACCGCAGAATAGAGGAAACGGCCTTGTGTTCGACCGGCCACGGTGGAAACGGGATCCTGTTCATCGGGAGGGGTCTGACGTACCGCAAAACGGAGGAAACGGACCTCCTACGGTCGAAACGGGGTCCTGTTGATCGGGAGGGGTGTGGCGTACTGCAAAACGGAGGAAACGGACTTGTGTTGGAGCACTACGGTCGAAACGGGGGTCCTGTTCATTGGGAGGGGTGTGGCGTACCGCAAAATGGGACTCCACGGGATACTGTTCATCTCCACCATCGACCTCCTCCAGCCTCCACGGGATCCTGTTCATCCACCGTTGACCTCCTCCAGCCTCCACCTGCGACTGTTCATCCACGGGCTCCTGTTCATCCAGCCTCCACCGCGCGCTCCTCCACCAGCTACTGTTCAATCAGCCCTCTCCACGGGGGTCCTGTTCAACCACCCCTCCATGGGCTACTGTTCATCCAGCCCTCCACCGGCTACTGTTCAACCAGCCCTCCACCGGCTACTATTCAACCAGCCCTCCATGGGGTCCTGTTCATCCAGCCCTCCACGGGGTCCTGTTCATCCACCGGCTCGATCGATCGGGGTACTGTTCATCCAGCGGCAACGACCTCTACTACCACGGGGTCCTGTTCATCCAACCCCCACCGGGAACTGTTCATCCAAACCCCCCAACAACACTCACTGTTCATCAAGGGAAGAGGCAGCAGTGTTCGATCGGCTTCAGTTAGCAGCAGTAGCGAAGGAATCACTCGGGTTCAGTTAACAGCAAGGGATCGATCGATCGCTCGAGTTCAATAACGTGTAGCCTGCAGTGCAATCGCTCGGGTTCAGTTAGAGCCCAACGCCTCGCTCGGGTTCAGTTAGAGCACAACGCCTCGCACACATGCGCGTACGTACGAGAGAAATGCTCATCGCTCGGCCCCCGACCACCCACCGTAACCGGGAACTCCCCCGATATTTTCCTCGCCCTCGCTTCTACCACGGTTTTCTTCGTCATGGATGGCCCAAAGAATGACAGGCAGCTGCGTCTCCGGCCCGCCCAGGACGAAAAGCCCATTTGCTGTCATGATTTTTTGTCATAGAAGTAGGAGCCCACCACATCTACGATGATATCGGGCTTTGTCACAATTATCGTCATAGAAGTGTCAAAAGTATGACATAATTTTTTTCATTCGGCCCAAAATGTCACGGATGTGTCTTTTTTTGTAGTGAGTTGAAGTTAATATTTCAAGCAAATGCCCGAATTGAGAGATATGAAGTCTCCAATAAGTTATGTAGCTGCAAGATGAAGGAGAATAGTTCTGTCAGTGAACATATACTCAGAATGTCTGGGTACCACAACCACTTGACTCAACTGGGAGTTAATCTTCCTGATGATAGTGTCATTGACAGAGTTCTTCAATCACTACCACCAAGCTACAAAAGCTTCGTGATGAACTATAATATGCAAGGGATGGATAAGACAATTCCCGAGCTCTTCGCCATGCTAAAGGCTGCGGAGGTAGAAATCAAGGAGCATTAAGTGTTGATGGTTAACATGACCACTTTCAAGAAGAAGGGCAACGGGAAGAAGGGGAACTTCAAGAAGAACGGCAAGCAAGTTGCTGCTCAAGTGAAGAAACCCAAGTCTGGACCTAAGCCTGAGACTGAGTGCTTCTACTGCAAAAGGACTGGTCACTGGTAGCGGAACTGCCCCAAGTATTTGGCGGATAAGAAGGTTGGCAAAGTGAAAGGTATATTTGATATACATGTTATTGATGTGTACCTTACTAATGCTCGTAGTAGCGCCTGGGTATTTGATACTGGTTCTGTTGCTCATATTTGCAACTCGAAACAGGGGCTACGGATTAAGCGAAGATTGGCTAAGGACTAGGTGATGATGCGCGTGGGAAATGGTTCCAAAGTCGATGTGATCGCGGTCGGCACGCTACCTCTACATCTACCTTTAGGATTAGTTTTAGACCTGAATAATTGTTATTTGGTGCCAGCGTTAACCATGAACATTATATCTGGATCTTGTTTGATGTGAGACGATTATTCATTTAAAATAGAGAATAATGGTTATTTTATTCATATGAGTAATATATCTTTTATGGTCATGCACCCTTGATGAGTGGTCTATTGATACGTCTCCATCGTATCTACTTTTCCAAACACTTTTGCCCTTGGACTCTAACTTGCATGATTTGAATGGAACTAACCCGGACTGACGCTGTTTTCAACAGAATTGCCATGGTGTTATTTATGTGCAGAAACAAAAGTTCTCGGAATGACCTGAAACTCCACGGAGATTATTTTTGGAAATAATAAAAAATACTGGCGAAAGAATCAAGGCCAGGGGCCCACGCCCTTGCCACGAGGGTGGGGGGGCGCCTGCCCCCCTGGGCGCGCCCCCTGCCTCGTGGGCCCCCCTGGAGCTCCACCGACCTCAACTCAAACTCCATATATTCGTGTTCGAGGAGAAAAAAATTAGAGAGAAAGATTCATCTCGTTTTACGATATGGAGCCGCCGCCAAGCCCTAAACTCTCTCGGGAGGGCTGATCTGGAGTCTGTTCGGGGCTCCGGAGAGGGGAATCCATCGCCATCGTCATCATCAACCATCCTCCATCATCAATTTCATGATGCTCATCGCCGTGCGTGAGTAATTCCATCGTAGGCTTGCTGGACGGTGATGGGTTGGATGAGATTTATCATGTAATCGAGTTAGTTTTGTTAGGGTTTGATCCCTAGTATCCAGTATGTTCTGAGATTGATGTTGCTATGACTTTGCTATGCTTAATGCTTGTCACTAGGGCCTGAGTGCCGTGATTTCAGATCTGAACTTATTATGTTTTCATGAATATATGTGAGCTCTTGATCCTATCTTGCAAGTCTATAGTCACCTACTATGTGTTATGATCCGGCAACCCCGAAGTGACAATAATCGGGACCACTCCCGGTGATGACCGTAGTTTGAGGAGTTCATGTATTCACTGCCACGGGAGGGTAGGACAAAAGATGTCATGCAAGTTCTTTTCCATAAGCACGTATGACTATATTCAGAATACATGCCTACATTACATTGATGAATTGGAGCTAGTTCTGTGTCACCCTATGTTATGATTGTTACATGATGAACCGCATCCGGCATATTCTCCATCACCGATCCCATGCCTATGAGCTTTTCACATATTGTTCTCCGCTTATTTACTTTTCCGTTGCTACTGTTACAATCACTACAAAACCCAAAAATATTACTTTTGCTACCGTTACCGTTACTTCCATATTACTTTGCTACTAAATACTTTGCTGCAGATATTAAGTTATCCAGGTGTGGTTGAATTGACAACTCCACTGCTAATACTTGAGAATATTCTTTGGCTCCCCTTGTGTCGAATCAATAAATTTGGGTTGAATACTCTACCCTCGAAAACTGTTGCGATCCCCTATACTTGTGGGTTATCAAGACTATTTTCTGGCGCCGTTGCCGGGGAGCATAACTCTATTCTTTGAGTCACTTGGGATTTATATCTGCTGGTCACTATGAAGAACTTGAAAGACGCGAAAACAAAAAATTATCCCTCAACTACGAGGGGAGGTAAGGAACTGCCATCTACCTCCGCACTTGATTCACCTTCTATTTTGAGTAAGCTTGCGACACCTAAACCTGCTTCGGCTATTAATTCTGATATGTCGCATGTTATTGATGATGCCACTTCTACTATGCATGATACTTATGATGAAACTACTTCTATGCTTGATACTACTGTGCCACTTGGTGAATTTCTTGATGAACAACTTGCTAGGGCTAGAGAGAATGAAATTATTGAAACTGATAATATTGATGAAAGTGATGATGAAGACTCTCCCAACAAATATGAATTGCCTGTTGTGCCTGAGGGCTATGTTATGGATGAAGAAACTAAAAGAGACTTTCTTGCTTGCAATGATAAAGTGATCTTCAGAAATTATTAGCTAAGCTGAAACAAAAAACTCTGAATGCTAGAATGAAATATGATCCTGCTTATGCTACTTCACCTATCTTTGTTACTGATAAGGATTATGAATTCTCTATTGATCCTGATATAACTACTTTGGTTGAGTCTGATCCTTTCTATGGCTATGAATCTAAAACTGTTGTGGCACATCTTACTAAATTAAATGATATATCCACCCTGTTCACTAATGATGAGAAATCTTGCTACTATTATATCCTTAAAATATTTCCGTTCTCATTAAAGGGTGATGCTAAGATATGGTTCAATTCTCTTGATCCTGGTTGTCTGCGTAGTCCCCAGGATATGATTTATTACTTCTCTGTTAAATATTTCCCTGCTCATAAGAAACAAGCTGCCTTAAGGGATATATATAATTTTGTGCAAATTGAAGAAGAGAGTCTCCCACAAGCTTGGGGGAGGCTCCTCCAATTACTTAATGCTTTGCCTGATCATCCTCTTAAGAAAAATGAAATACTTGATATCTTTTATAATGGACTAACCGATGCTTCCAGAGACCACCTGGATAGTTGTGCTGGTTCTGTTTTCAGGGAAAGACCACCTGGATAGTTGTGCATATTCTCCATCACCGATCCAATGCTTATGAGCTTTTCACATATTGTTCTCCGCTTATTTACTTTTCCGTTGCTACCGTTACAATCACTACAAAACCTAAAAATATTACTTTTGCTACCGTTACCGTTACTTCCATATTACTTTTCTACTAAATACTTTGCTGCAGATATTAAGTTATCTAGGTGTGGTTGAATTCACAACTCAACTGCTAATACTTGAGAATATTCTTTGGCTCCCCTTGTGTCGAATCAATAAATTTGGGTTGAATACTCTACCCTCGAAAACTGTTGCGATCCCCTATACTTGTGGGTTATCATCTATTTTTGTTGAATCTCGATAGTAGTGATACACATATTCATAGTATTGAAGCCAAAAGATACAAGTTTAATAATCATAGTGCAACTTATTTGTGGCAGTGCCATTTATGTCATATTGGTGTAAAGCGCATGAAGAAACTCCATGCTGATGGGCTTTTGGAATCACTTGATTACAAATCACTTGATGATTGCGAACCATGCCTCATGGGCAAGATAACCAAGACCCCGTTCTCCGGAACAATGGAGCGAGCAACAGACTTATTGGAAATAATACATACTGATGTATGCGGTCCAATGGGTGTTGATGCTTGCGGTGGGTATCGTTATTTTCTGACCTTCACAGATGATTTGAGCAGATATGGGTATATCTACTTGATGAAACATAAGACTGAAACAGTTGAAAAATTCAAAGAATTTCATAGTGAAGTGCAAAATCATCGTAACAAGAAAATGAAGTTTCTACGATCTGATCATGGAGGTGAATATTTGAGTTATGAGTTTGGTCTTCATTTGAAACAATGCGGAATAGTTTCACAACTCACGCCACCTCGAACACCACAGCGTAATGGTGTGTCTGAACGTCGTAACCGCACTTTATTAGATATGGTGCGATCTATGACGTCTCTTACTGATTTACCGCTATCCCTCACCTATTGAAGAAACTCATGGTCTTGATAACCCGACACAGGTAGTAAAGGTAAATTCTCTCTATAGATATGATAAAGCTGAAATCCCTCCTACTAAGTTTGCTAGCCAATGTTTGGATGAGTTTGATAACTTTATGGTTAAGCAAGAAAATTTTAATGCTTATTTTGGTAGACAATTGAAACAAAATGCTTATATGATTGAACACTTGGGTGATTATATGTCTAGAGTTAAAGGTGAACTCAAACTCATTAGTAAACATGCTTCTATGGTTACCACTCAAGTAGGACAAGTACTTAAAGCTCAAAATGATTTGCTCAATGAAATGAATAGTAAGAATAATGATTTTGCTGTTAGAGTGGCTACTAGAACTGGTAAAATGACTCAGGAACCTCTGTATCCTGAAGTCCATCCTAAGAGAACTGAGCAAGATTCTCAGAGAAATAATATAGATGCACCTAGTCCTTTTAAAAAGAAGAAAAAGAAAAATGATAGGACTTTGCATGCTTCTAGTGAACTTATTGCTGAACCACCTGAGAATCCAAATGATATTTCTATTTCTGATGCTGAAACACAATCTGGTAATGAACATGAACCTAGTGATAATGTTAATGATGATGCTCAACCTAGCAATGATAATGATGTAGAAATTGAACCTGCTGTTGATCTTGATAACCCACAATCAAAGAATCAATGTTATGATAAGAGAGACTTTGTTGCTAGGAAGCACGGTAAAGAAAGGGAGCCATGGGTTCAGAAACCCATGCCTTTTCCTCCCAAACCATCCAAGAAAAAGGATGATAAGGATTTTGAGCGCTTTGCTGAAATGATTAGACCTATCTTTTTGCGTATGCGATTAACTGATATGCTCAAAATGAATCCTTATGCTCAGTACATGAAAGAAATTGTTACTAATAAGAGAAAGATACCGAAAGCTGAAATTTCCACCATGCTTGCTAATTATACTTTTAAGGGTGGAATACCTAAGAAGTTAGGACATCCAGGAGTACCCACTATACCATGCTCCATTAAAAGAAACTATGTTAAAACTGCTTTATGTGATCTTGGGCCCGGTGTTAGTGTTATGCCTCTCTCTTTATATCGTAGACTTGATTTGAATAAGTTGACACCTACTGAAATATCTTTGCAAATGGCTGATAAATCAACTGCTATACCTGTCGGTATTTGTGAGGATGTGCCTGTAGTAGTTGCAAACGTTACTATTTTAACGGACTTTGTTATTCTTGATATTCCCGAGGACGATAGTACGTCTATTATTCTTGGAAGACCCTTTTTGAATACTGCAGGGGCTGTTATTGATTGCAACAAAGGCAATGTCACTTTTCATGTTAATGGCAATGAGCATACGGTACACTTTCCGAGGAAACAACCCCAAGTTCATAGTATCAACTCTATTGGAAAAATTCCATCGATTATTTTTGGAGGTTTTGAATTTCCTCTCCCTACTGCCAGAAAGAAATATGATATTCTTATTATTGGGGATGTGCATATCCCCGTTGAGGTAACATCGTGTTATTCAAAATTTCTCCGGTTCCATGTTATTCCAAATGAGTTTGTTAACAAGACTTGATCAACCTTGTTAGTGGATTCCTTTTGATGAGCATGAGATGGATGAAGCTAGAA